>NC_083637.1:5148434-5253434 GCF_963576545.1 Limanda limanda | reverse complement strand
CAGACAAGGCAGGATTGGAAATTACAACCTGAAAGATGTTTTCCGTTTACACCAACAACACGAGGCCGTACCCACTGTAGAGTGTGGGAAGGTGTGAAAAATGTGTGCAGAAGTTGTTTTGTGATACGCTGAAGTGTTGGCGTCGGACTCGTGGCCTGAGTGTCATCTCTCTCGCTGTCCTTTCCTGTCGTCTCTTTACTGACGACTTAAAATTCCCCAAATGAGTTCAGTCTCAACTTGGGTGACCTGAGCGCTTCAGGGACGTGTCTGTATCTCAGGTTTAACGCATACTCATGGTTAAACGTACACCAATTTATACATTTCACTACACAGACAAAAGCACATTGTTGGACAAAATTTGAAAAAATAATTCACATATTCTTTCACATTGAAGTTAGCAGCTGTATTTGTCTGACTTGTTAAAGTTAAGTTGAACACACACTGTATTTTGTGTGCTACCCATGGAGGTCAATTTTTAAGTTGGTGCTAGAATGATCTTCTCTCTCTCTTTCCTTTTTCAGTGTATGTACACAAGAGTTAACAATCCTGTGTAAATGTGAAGCTAATTAAGAATTCGGTGGCTAAACGGGTCACATATTCAATTTTTTTAGTAATTGGAACTAATAATGTCTTAGTGTCTGTTAGCCTATGTTCTGTCTGGAGCATCCAGCTCAAATTCACGGCCATGAGTTATCAGTTTGTGGGACGAGTTATGAATCTGATCTTTAATAACAAGACCTGGCGAAACTCAACAACAATGTTTTTTATTGACTATCAATTGCAAAAGTTTCCACCACAGTGTGTCCTCAGAATCAGTGCAGACAGTGAGTCAGTATAAAGCTCATGAATGAGATTACATCATGTGTTCAAGAGAAACATTTCATCACCCAAGAGGCTTCCAAGCTCCAAGTTTGCAAAATCAGATTCATAACTTGTGGCCAGGACTTATTATGTGTAATCCCCCCCCCCCCCCCCCCAATGTCCCCAGAGGGGTCAATTGAGATAAAAGTTAATTATTTTTTATACTCCGACCAAAGTACAACCTTGAGTCGGGTTATTTGATGCTGCTTTTCAAGCTTCTGTGGTCACTTCTGCGTTGAACTTTCATTTCAGTGGTTAAGAGCAACATCCTGCCTCCTGTTATCACATGAGCTTGCTGATCCGTGTACATTTTGTATTGATGTTGTAAAACCAGTTTTAACTGCAGTTTCAAGAAGGATTGTGTGTTTCATAAATGGTGGATGTAGAGTGTGGAAGGTCGATTTTAGCTTCTGTAAGTAAAGTAAAACAGTGCAGATTGTTTGATAATAAGGTAAAAGTGAAAGTAATCTTTAAAAAATAAGTCTTCTGCCCTAAAGTGAAGCCAAAGCGTCTTGATAGCCACCTGGTGTCTGGCTGCGGTACTTGACCTCGCTACAGACTCTGGCCCCATATGTGCAAGATGGTGGTGTTTGTATCAGGGATATTTTGACTTCATGTCTGCATAGTGAGAGTGAGTATATTCACTCTATTATCTTTATCCATGTTACTCATTTCCTGATGTTACTTTGAATTAGTAAAATAGTAAAACAGACAAACTACATGTATGTTCGATAATCATTGTATGAGTGTTGTTAATCTGTGTCAGTGAATGTGCTGTTTTAACTGTCACCGTCTTATTTTGGTCGTGTCACTGCAAATAACTTTATAACTTTTTTTAGAGCTGTGCTGTCTACAAAACATTTACTATAATATGTGGAAGTTCTCACACTGAGCAAAGCAGCGTTGTGTTTAACCACACGGAAACTTTGTGTGACTCGTAATAACCCACATTTCCTGTTGGTTTGCACATGTGTTGTTGAGGTCCTATCTGAGGAGGCGAACTCTGTATGATTATGAACTTCACTAAAGAAGTAATAAGATCTGACTGAGTGTATTCTGTGAGCATGAATAAATTGTTTCACTTTACGCTCTTTTATTCTGTTTTATTTTTACATTTTATTGTGGTTTCATGGAACAAACTACTGTCCACTTAGAACACAAATATTGTCACAAAAACAGATTCAAGGAATAAAAACAATGAGAAATCTCTCATCTGATTGACACAATAATGACTAATTAATGACTTTGTTTGGAAAGAAAAAAAGAAGAACTGAAGAAAAAAGGCAGGAAAACAAAGGTGGAGATAAAAGAACAAATACTGAATGACTCCAGTGTTCAGAAGTGAGAATCTGCTTGATTGTATTTATAAATGAAGTCTTTATCAAGTTCTCCATGTGTGACTATGAGGTACTGAAAGAAACAGATGGAGTAACTACAGTTTTCCTGTTGAGAGTGATTCCTCTTTATTGCTGATCTCTGAGGCTTTTACAGGAAATCCACTGCAGAGGCTGTTTGAGGTGAGGACACTAAACAGTTTTCTTCGTCCTCTTCCTCGTCCCCTCACAGAGAGAATGAGAATAGATCCTTAATGACTCTGCTGAAATAAACTTTGGCTCATTTACTTCACTGTAGACTTTAGGATAGATTTGTCAGACCCAGTGAGGAAGCACCTAAACGTATACATGTACCCACACATGTATCTGTATTGGTAATTAGTTAAGTATTTATATATATTACACATATATATATATATTCACTTGCCAATCTGCAAAGTGATGGTAAGACAACACTCTTATATGTATATACATATACAGTGATTTATACAGTAATATATATTTATAGATACATTTATAGATCTATATAAATCCCTGTTGATCCGCCACTTGCTGAGGTAAATGAGGAGAGGGAGGCTGAGCTGAAGAAGCTCCAGGCTGAGGCCAGAAAACTGAAGAAGGATGAAAAGACGTTTGCGAACCTGTTGAAAGAACACCAGCGAGAGGAGAAGAAACTGCCCTGGAACGTGGACTCCATCAGCAAAGACGGTTTCAGCAAAGTAAGATCTGGATTTGTATGATTTTGACCTCTTTGCTTTTACTTTCACAATAGTTTAATAATAGTAAACCTCCAAGCCAAGCCCTGCTTTAAAAGGGAATGAGATAGTGTGATTGGTTTATAATAATAATGACAAGCTTTATTTATATATCAATTTTCTAAGAAAAAATTGCAAGAGGATACTCGGATAAAACAACAATAAAAGTTGACTAAATATATTTTGTATAATAAACTACATTCTATTTCAGTTTTTTACATTGATTCACTTGCCAATCTGCAAAGTGATGGTAAGACAACACTCTTATATGTATATACAGTGATTTATACAGTAATATATATATTTATAGATACATTTATAGATCTATATATAGTTATAAATCCCTGTTGATCAGCCACGTGCTGCTGTAAACTTCAGTAAAGATAAATTAACCCTGCGCGCTCCTTGATGACGTGTATCCGCTGCGTCGCTAAAAGGATTAATCTAAACCTCTTTGCTCTCGGTGCTGAACGTGTCCACTCGTCCCCCGGTGCCGTGTTCGATTCCCCGGGTGGTGGTGAAGCACAGGAGGCGGGAGGATGAGCACCGGAGCCGGACTCGACTACAGCGTGTGGGACCACATCTACGTGTCCGATGACGAGGACGCGGTCCACCCGTACGTGGACACACCGAGTCTCTTCCGGATGAGACACCGGGTCAGCGGTTTGTGTAGCTGTGACGTGTGGAGTCCCCCTTCCGGTTAGTTTGACCAGTAGCTACCAGTAGTGAGTGACTGGGAACCAGACTAGTTAGTACACCCAGAGCAGCAGGTGTAACAGTTAAATCTGTCACCCATCAAACCTATGCATCAAACATACACCTGCATGTGTTACACTTAAATCTGTCCCTCATCAAATATCTGGACCTGCAGGTGTCACAGTTAAATCTGTCACCCATCAAACATCTGGACCTGCAGGTGTTACAGTTATATCTGTCACCCATCAAACGTTGATATTGCAAGTGTCCCAGTTAAATCTGTCACCCATCAAACATCTGATCAGGTGTCACAGTTAAATCTGTCACCCATCAAACATCTGGACCTGCAGGTGTCACAGTTGAATCTGTCACCCATCAAACATCTGATCAGGTGTCACAGTTGAATCTGTCACCCATCAAATGTCGAGATTGCAGGTGTTACAGTCAAATCTGTCACCCTTCAAACATCTGGACCTGCAGGTGTCAGTTAAATCTGTCACCCTTCAAACATCTGGACCTGCAGGTGTCACAGTTAAATCTGTCACCTTTCAAACATCTGGACCGACTTGCAGGTGACCCAGTTAAATCTGTCACCCTTCAAACATCTGGACCTGCAGGTGTCACAGTTAAATCTGTCACCCATCAAATGTCGAGATTGCAGGTGTCACAGTTAAATCTGTCACCCTTCAAACGTCGAGATTGCAGGTGTCACAGTTAAATCTGTCACCCTTCAAACGTCGAGATTGCAGGTGTCACAGTTAAATCTGTCCCTTATCAAACATCTGGACCTGCAGGTGTCACAGCTAAATCTGTCACCCACTAGTTGTCTCCTCCCTGTTTATTCCTCCCCAGCATTCATCCTTTCCTCTTCATCTCACTTGTGATTATCTCACATCCCACCACTCAGACGCGCTTGGAGAGAATGGCTGAGTTTCAGCAGAAGGGGGAAGATCTGGAGAACAACCTGGCTGAATGCAAGAGGCTGTTCGAGGAAGCCCAGGGACGACTGAGAGAGCTGGAAGAAGGACGGAAGGAGGGAGAGGAGGATGAGGATGAGGAGAGGGAGGCCGAGCTGAAGAAGCTCCAGGCTGAGGCCAGAAAACTGAAGAAGGATGAAAAGACGTTTGCGAACCTGTTGAAAGAACACCAGCGAGAGGAGAAGAAACTGCCCTGGAACGTGGACTCCATCAGCAAAGACGGTTTCAGCAAAGTAAGATCTGGATTTGGATGATTTAGGCCTCTTTGCTTTTACTTACACAATAGTTTAATAATAGTAAACCTCCAAGCCAAGCCCTGGTTTAAAAGGGAATGAGATAATGTGATTGGTTTATAATAATAATAAGGACACACTTTATTTATATAGCACTTTTCTTCTTTTTTTTTAGAATATTTTATTTTTCCAAATATTTTCACAATGTAAGAGAACATGCAGAGCATACAGAACACTCTACATTAAACATTACAGAAAATTACATAACAAAATTAAAAAAAAACACATAGATGAAATAAACTAATTAAATAAATAAAGTAAATAATTCCCCCCACCCAAAGAGAAAACAAAAAACAAAAGAAGTTGGTGCATAGGATGATGACACATCACAGAGAAATATTGCAATGACACAGTAAATAATGTAATTCAGAGCTCCAAATAGTTACAGTCCTATGGTACTGTTGGTGGTGTATCCATGTACTCCAAATAAGGCTGCCAGATTTTCAAAAATAACTTATATTTCTTTCTGAGACTATATGTAAATATAGCACTTTTCTAACAAAGTTACAAGAGGATACTTGGATAAAACAACACTAAAAGTTGACTTTTCAAGATGCAGCATTTCTGATCTCTGCTCACTAAGTTATTCCAGAGTTTGAAAGCCTGTGCTGCACAAACCTGATGGACTTTAATCACCATGGAGCTCTGGGATCGGTGTCATGTGGCCACGCTTTCTTTCTATTCTTTTGATCATAGACTCGCAAAACAGGATTTGAAGCCGCTCTGAATGCATTTGCTCTTTGCATGTTGTGACTCGTCCAGATGCTTATTAATCGTTTTTCTCTTTCTCTCTTTTTTTTTTAGAGTATTGTGAATATCCAGCCTGCAAACAAGCAGGAAACGGATGCGGAAAAGGTGGAGAAGCAGAAAACCTTTGCGGAGAAGCACGTGGAGGAAATCAAGCACTTTGGTATGCTTCCCTCTCGAGGAAATTGATGTTTGTTGAATTTTCAACCCTGCTTCCTAACATTGTCCTCCTCTTTCAACAATGACACGTGCTTTTCCTGTAGTAGTTAAACCACATTAAATTCCACTGACTCTCTGTGTTCATGTTGTTTAGCCACAACAAGATAGGAGCTGAGGGGTTTGTTGAATAAAACCTCAAATTAGGTTCACAGATTCAGTTTTCTCAGTACCTGACACAGGAATACAGTGATATTTGTTTCCGAAAACTCAGAATTTCCCTTTATAACCAAGTTTTCACTAAATCTGCTTTCTCCTTCTTCGGTTCCTTATTATGGGTAAATCCCAAAATACACACTATCTAACATTTCACATGATGCAACCAATAGTACTTCTGCATGAAGGTGTAATCACATTTTGATTTCAAACGCATGGAAAAAGCAGACAGGAAATAATCTGGGTGGTGTAGTAAACAGGGAGTGCCAACGGCTGCATTCCACAAAGCTTATCAAGTTTTTAATTGTGATTTACATCCCTCACTGTCCTCACCTCACACACACTTTACTGGGAGCAACATAAACTACATTGAGAATATCCCATATTTCCTGAAAATATCAATTCCCCCTCCTCTCTTTTTTAGCTTAAGTTTAAATGTGTGTGTGTTTAAGATGAATATGGAGCAGAATAAATTTACCACTGAGAAAAAAAGAAAGAAATTAATGAATGGGGAGTTTGGACCTAACTTCCTCGTAAACAATCTTGATTAACATCTTTTAAAGTCAGCGGCCACAAACACACCCAGACGAAATGGTCACATTTAACTAAGCTTGTTGAGAGCCACAGTTTTTTACAGGCTGAGTAAAACTCCCTGTGACAAGTTTACTGACACAAGTTCCTTCTAAGAAGTTGATTCCATGGAAATTCTTACGTTAATTCTCCTTTTTTGTTTCTAGTACGACACAAATCTCGTAGAAAAGGGAACCAGGTGGCATCAGATTTTCTGTTGTCAGTCACGTAACAGTGTTTTACAGTATGACGCAATTTGACCTCTGAGCATGTGGGCAGAAGCTGAGGGCAGCATGTCACGTGTCCCTGTGTGTGTTTGTGCACCAGGGATGCTGCGGCGGTGGGACGACAGTCAGAAGTATCTGTCAGACCACCCCCACCTGGTGTGTGAAGAGACGGCCAACAGCCTGGTCGGCGCCTGCATCGACTTCGAGGTGGACGAGGTGAGTCCTGTGAGGAGAGTCTGTCTTCGTCCTCCGGTTGGAAACGATGACTCCAGTGAGATAAAGCTGTGTAAACCCTTCACGTCCTTTTAGAAACATGCACTGATGGAGCAGGTGGCGCACCAGGCCATCGTGATGCAGTGTATCTTGGATTTGGCTCGGACCCTGAAGGTCGACCCCAGAGGCTGCTTCAGGCAGTTCTTCTCAAACATCAAGGTCGGTTACTGGGATCTCCTGCACCGTGTCAGGGGACTTAGACTGTTTACACCTGGAAGTAACACAACCGGAAATTACCGCAAAGACTTATACGATACTTTAAACCACTTGTAGTGTAAATAAATACTTACACGACAAGCAGGTAATGGAAATTAGACGGAGCATTCAACAAAATGTGGTCGGCAGGACACTGGAGACACATTATAGACAAAGATGTGAACCATTTTGTGTTTGTTTGTGGGAATCTGATTACAACTTTGTGGGTTTTTTATTTGTAGTAACACAACAGAGCATCGTTTTACATGTAGCAGAAACAAAAACATAACAAAACAAAGCAAAAGCAAAAGATATTGAACACAAATATACAATAAATGAATTTATAAATATAACAAATCAAATGAAATCAGATGCAGTCTCCAGCCTTCTTCATATGTGAGTTTAGGGCTCATAAGAGAAGCATTTTCACTCAAACAAGTTCATATCTGCAGCTAAACGATCTATAAAAAGTATCTAAACCTCCAGAAACAACCAGTGATTCCTATTTAGAACATCCCAGAGGATTGGATGGGGGAGGCACCACAGGGTTGGACCAGGTCAGATGTCTTTGCGCCTGGTGCCGGACTCACTTGCAGGCAATTAAGAGACGCTTATCAAAACGTTTCTGGTTTGATAAGAGGGGAAACAATTCCCTTGAGAAAAGACCAAAGTGTCGAGTGCAGGAATTTCCTCACTTAAGTGTCCAGGAAATACACCAAGAAATTAGTTTCCATTAAAACAAAGACAGCAGACACACAAGCTTGTTTAATGTGAGCATCAGAAAGGATGTCATTTATTTTGTATTTCCCAAACTTGTTTAAACCTATTACCACTTGTTAATCCTCTTTGTATTTCCAGTCTTCATTAAATATCTGGGAACAAACAGGAAAGAACAGGAAAGTGAATAAAATGATGCTAAACAGAAAGAAGTAACCTTATGTTAACGGTCTTGTTCATGTGTCAGACTGCAGACCAGACGTACCAGGATGCATTTCAACACGAGCTGGAGCTGCTGAAGGAGCGGGTGCGCAGCTGTGCACAGATTCGTATGGAGAGCGCCTTGGAGGAGGAAGAGCGGGAGGTGGAGGAGGAGGAGGAGGAGGAGGAGGAGGAAGAGGAGGAAGAGGAGGAGAGGCAGGAGAAGAGACTGGGCCCCGGGGGTTTAGACCCTGTAGAGGTCTACAAATCGCTGCCTGAGGTAACGACAAACACACACACACAGGAACCCAACTCTATTAATATGGTTATAAGTTCAGGGGTTAACATGACTTGCATTTTATAAAACGATCCTGAAATAAGTGAAACGTGATTTACTTTAAGTGATGAAATGACACTTGTGACACTAAGAATGAAAAAGGGTTTGTGAGACAACCACACGATTACAGGAACTAGAGCCCGGCTGATTTCCTTAAAATGCTGTTATCAAAACCTCTAGAAAGAGAAATGAAATTGTGACTTGATATTTAACCCTAAACCTCAATAGAACTAACTAAAACTAAGAAAAAGACCCAGATGCAACTGAATAGACTCAGAAAATATCCTTATAAAATGTTATAAATATGCCTTTAAATGTACATCTTTTCTGCATCGTTTATTCTGTTAAATAAAAGTTGTTATATCTGCAGATATTGTTATATCTTGTACACAAAAAGGGTCTTTTAGTGACATGTAATATATATTTTACATATTGTTGGCACCAGTTTGGTTGTAAATATCTCTGTCTTTCGATCCATCCTGAGTTTGTTAGAGATATTTCCCATTTACAGAATCAAAACAACATTTTTCTTGTCACCATATTGCAGCCATCATCCATTTTGTCCCTGGTGACCCCCAGGACCGAATTTTAAGTTTGAATTCACAGTCGTATTTAGTTCTTCTCTCTCCTCAACCCTCAGTTTCTAATCTGAACCTGAATCTCCTCTTTATTGCTTAATTCATCCTCAGACGTCTTCAGGCCGGAGTCTTTCTGCTCATCTCAGTTTAACATGGACAGGGACATACTTGTTCTATTCTGTCGTAATATTTGTAATATTTGATCTTTATCTTTTATAATTTGATGTATAATTTAAGTTGCTTTACTTGAAGTCAGTGTTTGTTCAGTCAATTGATTGTGTTTGGAAAAATGAGAGAAGTCAATACACAGCTCAGCAGGACGGACTGTTCTCATCAGCATCATCTAGTCTCCCTAAGTTTACACACAAGAACAAAGTGGTTTCTACTCAAGAACAATAAAATAAAGTTATAACTTTTTATTGTGCAGGAAATACAGAGGAGCTTTGATGAGAAGAACATCCAGAAGCTGCAGCAGGCGATTAACAAACTGCACCCGGAGGTGAGTGTTTGCACCCGAGACTCAACGAGAAACTGTCTTTTCAGTTCAGGAAAAATAAACTTAAAGAGGACGAGGACCAAACTAAATATATCTGTTCATTCATTCACTATGTGGCTGTGTTTCTCTCTACAGGAAGGAAAATACCACCTGAAGAGATGTATTGACTCTGGATTGTGGGTGCCAGAGTCAGGAGAGGGTGATGATGAGGAGGATGAGGATGAAGAGGATGAGGACGAGAGCTAACAACTTAATTAAATGGGAGAAGGGATGATCCACGTGTTCTTTCCCTCCATGTTGACTTACATCATCACTTCAGGATCACAGTGTATAATTTATATATTGTAGAAATGTGAATATTTAATAATAAAGAAAATTATTGTTATTTAAAAATATTTACCTAATGGCAGAGCAGTGTTTAGACAATAATACTTGAAGCTACTTTGTGCAACAGAGTAAAAGATGAATGTATATTTGACAGTTTAACAGAAATCACTGATTTATTCTTAATTTATTTGTAATTACTTGTCCTTTTAAAAGTTTCTACTTTAGAGACTTTTCAAAAGCAGCCACATAATATGAGTATTTCTGATCTGCCTTTTTTTTTGATGTTGGCATCTTCACATGAAAAACATTAAACACACTGAGTCCAAAGTTCAGAAATCATTCAGTACATATTTAAACTTTTCAACCTTTTATAGACAAGTTCAAATCCACCTATCAACATTAACATTTGATCATGTCACAGGTTAAACAACCGGTCCAGTGGGATCTGTTCTACTGGGACAATAGCGCCATCTAGTCTCATAACTCATAAACCACATCAGCAGCCTGAATGATGAATTATTCTATATCTTTACTTATTTAACTTACTCGTTACAAGAGCGTCTCATTGATCAGATTTAGATTTTCTAGTATTTTTGTTTGAAACATTACTGAAGCAATAATCACACAATAAAAAGTAGCTGATTTGTTTTGTATCAACGGTTCGATTGAGTTTTTGTTAAAATCCAAAGTGATTTGAAGTTTGAGAAATGTTTCTATTGTAGTTTAATAGTTTTTGTGTGAAGGTTTTACCCACAATTTGATTTATTCTGTATTTGTGCTTTTAGCAGGGTACAGTTTGTAAGTTGTGTTGTAAAACTTAATAAAACTAGAGTTTATTTTCAGTTTTTGAACTTTTCCTCTTGTTTCTGTGAATCATGATTCATTTTCTGCCATATTCTCTCTCTCCTTTCTCTCTCTCTTCCATCTCTCGCTCTTTCACCTGCATAATTAATCTCTCGCTCCCTCCCTCCCTCTCCTTCATAATTAATCAGAGGGTTTGATTTAGTGTCCTGAGCAGGATTGTTCGAGGCAAAGCTTCTTTGCTCGGTCACTTTTGTAAATAGGAAACAATCAGCGCAGGCGCAGGGCATAAATCAAATCTGGATAATGTCGATGGGCGAGCGACAGGACCAGCGTCGTCATGGAGAACTGCTTCTGTGGGTTCATTCATCTGTCCACAGTTTGAGCAACAGCCAGGTTTTATATTACATCATTTTTATTAAACAAGAAACCAGCAAACAAAGGTTTTTGAATGAGAATGAACAGAGACTGTCCCACAGAAAGGAGATGTACCTTACTCATAGCTGAATTTTCAAATATTCTTTGGTTGCAGCCTCTCAGATGTAAAGATTGACATAGTTCTATACTTGTCTTTCATCATATTAAACTAAATATCTTTAAGTTTGAGACCATTGATCAGTCAAAACAAGCAGTTTCACTGATTATGTGCATTTTTCACTATTTTCTCACATTTTATTGACAAAGCGATGAATCATTGAAAATAATCCACTGATTAATCGATGATGTCACTGCAGCCGTACCTCACCTCAGGATGTTGTTTTGTAAAGTAAAATAATTTGAACCAGTTTAATTCCAGTTGATATGAACATTTACAGTCTTGATTGTTTTCCTTCACTGTTGGATGGATTAAACTCTTTTCGTCTTATATTCATCTCAGGATTCGTAATTTCTTCAAGGATATTTTTCACAGCTTCATGACAACATTGATAAAAACCACATGGTTTCTCATGGAGGAGTTAATTCATCAAATTAAGAGAAGCTTTAACACGGTCCAGCTTATTCCAAATTGTCCAATATTTTAAAAGACAGTCCAGCTTGATTTCTTGTTTCTGGGCTTTAAATGAATAAATGTGCTGCGTGTCCTTGAACGACTGGAACAGGACACAGTCGATTTGAGGGGAAAGGGGAAAAAAGCAGAGCGAGTAACAGGAGCCATGGATCCTTATTGTGATTTTCTAAAATATGAGCAGTGTGTTCCAACACAAATCTGCTGTGTGTGTGTCTGTGTGTGTGTGTGTGTGTGAGAGCTGGAGAGCAGTGACGCCTGACTATTGAAGCAGAGAATTGGCGTGTGGCTGCCAATAAGAGCGAGAAAAACAAAAGACATTGCCAGAGGAGGAGAACAAAAAAGAAGAGGCAGAGTGGGGGGGTGGGGTACCGATGGAGAGAGGGGAGGAGAGGAGGCTGGTATAGGGGATTAATGGATAATGTGCAGGAGGAGGAGGAGGAGGAGGAGGAGGAGAAGGGATGGGGGAGCAGAGATGGGCTTCTCCATGGAGGTTGTGGTGGGGATGGGGAAAGGGGGGGGGTTGGGGGTTGCTGGGGGAGACCACTGTGGCAGGGGAGAGGGAGAGGAGAGTCAGAGAGGTAGGGTGGGGGGGATGCTGGTGAAGCCGCGGATATTCATGAAGACGCCAAGTGTTTTCTCTCTCTCTCTCTCCCCTCTCTCTCTCTCTGTCTCTCTCTCTCTCTCTCTCTCTCTCTCTCTCTCTCTCTCTCTCTCTCTCTCCCTCTCTCTACCCCTCTCTCTCTCTCTCCTCTCGCCGTGGTGACACACTGTGAGTCTGCAGAGAGACAGAGGGAGAGGAAGATGGAGACAAGTGAAAAAAGAAAGACGAGGCCCAGCCCATCTTCCCATTGATCTTGAGGCGACCAAGGTGAGTGTGTGTTTTTATTCTTACATCCTGTGGCCTCCCTGTGTGTGTGTCTGTGTCTGTGTGTGTGTGTGTGTGTGTGTTGATGTACATGTGTGTCTGTCTGACACAGGCATGATGGCAGGGCAGTCCTCATACATGCAGGCTGCAGGCGCTGTGTGTGTGTGTTATCTGTGTGTGTGTGTGTGTGTGTGTGTGTGTGCATGTTGAGCTGCATATTGATGATTTGCCTCTTGGTTTTATAAGCTGCTCTATATGTAGTGGAGGTTATACTGCCACAGCCATGGTGTATGTGTGTGTCTGTGTGTGTGTGTGTGTGTGTGTGTGTGCTCATATTTCTCATTGTCTGTACATATGTATGTCACTGTGTCACTGTGCATTTGTTGATTTCTCCACACACACACACACACACACACCTGTTCTTATTCTTATTTCCAGACACCGGCGTGAAAGCCCTTCTCCTTGAGTGGGTGTGTTCTCAGTGACCCTGGGAGAAAGTGCTCTCCCACCGCTGTGTGTCTGTGCACCAGCTCAGTCATAAACATTCCGATATGCCGGAGCCGGTCCTATCCAATGGAATTAGGTCAGCTCAGACTGCTCAGAGTAATTATATAACATCACAGAGCCTTGGTGTTGCAGTGTCTGCTCGGAATTAGCTGAAGGTAAAGATCCTGCAAGGCCACAGACAGACACAGTGTCACAGGTCTGTCCTCTTTCTGAGTCATGGATCAGTCCAGCAACCATTGGTTAGGATAGAAGTGAACGAATTTAGATTTTATTAATCATTTCTCCATCAAATTAGCATCTGCTCCTTCACATACAGAATCTGCAAGGTGGTTAATGTTGGTAAAGGACAACTGTTTATGTGGTAGAGGATTTTCTCATGTTGAACGAGTAGAGGTGAATTCAAGAGGAAAGTCAGCCGACGATTCTCCTGCTCGTTCTTTCTCGGATTGAACAGATTAGATTCTTAATTGATCCCGAGGGAGATTTAAACTCTGTAATGTCTGTTTTCTTCAAGGGAATCGACACAGGAGAGGAAACATCGAGACCAAATCAAAGATGGACCCGGGGAAATCGAACCTGAAGCTCTGACCTCTGGATTTCTCAGAACATATTTAACTCTTCTCCCTCTGTTTGGATCCGTGTGACCAGTCGGACGATGGAGGTCTGATCTCAGACAGGAGGAGCTGGAGATATTTATTTTTTTGTATTCTTAATCATTGTGGAAACTGGATTCATGTTGGATCCGGTTCACATCTGGGAATCGATCGTGCGAACAATCCTCCAGGTTGGATAATTATTCCCGAAAACATGGGGAAGTGTTTTCTTCAGCAGCGACATCATGAGCTGTGAGCAGGAGATCTCGTTGGCTTGTGTCGCCCGAGGAGGACGACATGCAGACACACTTTCTCTTTAACACAAACTTGTAGCTCACACAAATATGGAGTGAAACTTTGGATTTTTATTTCTTCCACCTTTGGCTTGGGGAGAAAACTACGAATCAGAGCAAAGGTCATTAACCTCACACGGGACCTGGACCCTCAGTGGGGGGGGGCATCCATGCACCTTCACTGCTTTGCAGCAGGAGGACGCCGGGTTCCAGCCCACTGAGGCGCTCGGCTGGCTCTGAGTCAGCTCCAATGGGGGCCGGTTGTGACCCGGTCTGACCCCGGTTTGACCTTGCAGTGACCTCTGACCTCTCCGGTCCTGGCTCTCCACCTGCTCTGCTGCCTGGGTTCGGGAACGCTCCGCCCCGGGGCCCAGAACGAGCCAATCAGAATGAAGAAGAGCCGCAGCGTGCTGTCGGTGACGGGAGAAGAGGTGAGAGTGTAAACACTGGTGGATGAGAGTGAGAAAACCTGTTAGTCAGTCCATAGCAGGTGGAGTGTGTGTTGTGTTGAATGTGTACCATGACATACAGACCCCACACATCCAGGCTCCCTTTGTTCTCACTGGGAAGTCACAGTGGAGGGCTCGTCTCCCCAAGTCTCCTCTCTGTCTCCGTCCTCTATGTAAATGAGCTGTTGTCTTTTAAAGGTGACGTCTTGGTTGAAGGACATAATCCGATGCATTATTCAAGACCTTATTTATTGATTATGCCGAGTGAGTGCCCATACATGTGTGTGTGTAAACGCTTGCGGATGTGAGCATCCTTCCACATCTGGGTCTGGACGACATCAAACGCAGCATGGAAGCAACACGGCACTGTTGCCTAGCAACTGCTGCCATTCCCCCAGTGTTTTGTTGCTACGGTGCTGCAGTGCAGATCAGCCTGGCTCTGTAGAGGCCTCATCCCAGACACACACACGCTCACGTGCACGGAGACCAACACACGCACCGTCATGTCAAAACACACACGTTGATCATTTGTAACAAAATTGTCTTTTTGTGGAAGTTTCAGAATAGAAAATGTGGCAAATTCAAAACAAGTTCGGTAAATGTGGCACAATAACAACTGTATGATTCTCGACTTTATCACAGAATGAGATTGTTTTATTGGTGGATACAACATTTGTGTGTATATAAAGAGATGTAGATGTATATAAAGAGATGCAGATGTATATAAAGAGGTGTAGATGTATATAAAGAGATGTAGATGTACTTCTCTCGCTCCTCTTCCCTCCTCCGTCTCACAGGGAAACGGCACTGATGGACCAGGTGCCGGGGAGAAGGCGGAGTCATCGCGCTACAGCAGATCTTACACATCTGGCGCCACTCTTGGGGCCGAGCTGCGCAGAGGGCGGAGCAGGAGACTCTCATCAAGTCTCCAGGTGCTGAGAGGAAGCTGGGGGCCTATTAACCTGCTGGGGGGAGGGGGGGAAACACATGAGGAACAGGTGCAGATAATCACAAGGGCGGGAAACAGGACAAAGACAGGAAGTCAAGGTGGAAACACACGGGGAGCAAAAACTAAATAAAAAAGGGAAACACAGAATCAAATCCAACCTTAACCTCAACACGAGGAAAACAGGCAAAGTAATAAAGAGTCCAAGATCAAAACTATAATACTCAAAGTCCAGAGTCGTGACATAGTTCACCCAAAAAATGACAAATTTGATCATTAGAGGTCAACAGAGTTGCAGCCAAATCCAATACAATTTGAGTAAATAATAATAAACAATTCTTCAAATGTAGAAAAACAACAGATAGAAAACACAACATGTTTTCATTCTGCTCCTGTGGCGTCGTCCAAGTGTCCGACATTCAAATTCAAATTGGAAACGGCTTCATTTACACCAAGTTTTAGCCTAAATGGGGCAAACGTGCATCATTTAAGTGGGATTTAATAATGTGGTTATAGGTCTTGTTGTGTTTACAGTTTGCTTCCAACTTTTACTTTTGTTTTCACACTGGATTTAAATCAATGGAAACCAAAGTCTTCCTGCAACTACGACAAACACAGATTAAAAACTTAATTGAAAATAATTAAATGTGAAATTGTAGCTGAACATCATGCACTCATTTTAAACTGGTTGGTTAGGGTTGTGGCCCTGGAGCAGCAGCTCTCTTTGGTTTTATCCAGATGTGAATAAAAGAGAGAGAATGAACAAGTTCCCCTGTAAACTGACTGATGTCCTCTGTCCTCTGTCCTCTGTCCTCTGTCCTCTGTCCTCTGTTCTCTGTCCTCTGTGCTCTGTCCTCTGTCCTCTGTCCTCTGTCCTCTATCCTCTATCCTCTGTCCTCTGTCCTCTGTCCTCTGTCCTCTGTCCTATGTCCTCTGTCCTCTGTCCTCTATCCTCTATCCTCTGTCCTCTGTCCTCTGTCCTCTGTCCTCTGTCCTCTGTCCTCTGTTCTCTGTTCTCTGTCCTCTGTCCTCTGACCTCTCTCCTCTGTCCTCTGTCCTCTGTCCTCTGTCCTCTGTCCTCTGTCCTCTGTCCTCTATCCTCTGTCCTCTGTCCTCTGTCCTCTGTCCTCTGTCCTCTGTCATCTGTCCTCTGTCCTCTGTCCTCTGTCCTCTCTCCTCTGTCCTCTATCCTCTATCCTCTGTCCTCTTGTCCTCTGTCCTCTGTCCTCTGTCCTCTGTCCTCTGTCCTTTGTCCTCTGACCTCTGACCTCTCTCCTCTGTCATCTCTCCTCTCTCCTCTGTCATCTATCCTCTATCCTCTGTCCTCTGTCCTCTGTCCTCTATTCTCTGTCATCTGTCCTCTGTCCTCTGTCCTCTGTCCTCTGTCCTCTGTCCTCTGTCCTCTGTCCTCTGTCCTCTGTCCTCTGTCCTCTGTCCTCTGTCCTCTGTTCTATGTCCTCTCTCCTCTGTCCTCTCTCCTGTGTCATCTGTCCTCTGTCCTCTGTCCTCTGTCCTCTGTCCTCTGTCCTCTGTCATCTGTCCTCTGTCCTCTATCCTCTATCCTCTATCCTCTGTCCTCTGTCCTCTGTCCTGTGTCCTCTGTCCTCTGTCCTCTGTCCTCTGTCCTTTGTCCTCTGACCTCTGACCTCTCTCCTCTGTCATCTCTCCTCTGTCATCTATCCTCTATCCTCTATCCTCTGTCCTCTGTCCTCTGTCCTCTGTCCTCTGTCCTCTATTCTCTGTCATCTGTCCTCTGTCCTCTGTCCTCTGTCCTCTGTCCTCTGTCCTCTGTCCACTGTCCTCTATCCTCTGTCCTCTCTCCTCTGTCCTCTCTCCTCTCTCCTCTGTCATCTGTCCTCTGTCCTCTGTCCTCTGTCCTCTGTCATCTGTCCTCTGTCCTCTATCCTCTATCCTCTATCCTCTGTCCTCTGTCCTCTGTCCTGTGTCCTCTGTCCTCTGTCCTCTGTCCTCTATCCTCTATCCTCTGTCCTCTGTCCTCTGTCCTCTGTCCTCTGTCCTCTGTCCTCTGTCCTCTGTCCTCTGTCCTCTGTTCTCTGTTCTCTGTCCTCTGTCCTCTGACCTCTCTCCTCTGTCCTCTGTCCTCTGTCCTCTGTCTTCTGTCCTCTGTCCTCTGTCCTCTGTCCTCTGTCCTCTGTCCTCTGTCCTCTATCCTCTGTCCTCTGTCCTCTGTCCTCTGTCCTCTGTCATCTGTCCTCTGTCCTCTGTCCTCTCTCCTCTGTCCTCTATCCTCTATCCTCTGTCCTCTTGTCCTCTGTCCTCTGTCCTCTGTCCTCTGTCCTCTGTCCTCTGTCCTCTGTCCTCTGTCCTCTGTCCGCTGACCTCTGACCTCTCTCCTCTGTCATCTCTCCTCTCTCCTCTGTCATCTATCCTCTATCCTCTGTCCTCTGTCCTCTGTCCTCTGTCCTCTATTCTCTGTCATCTGTCCTCTGTCCTCTGTCCTCTGTCCTCTGTCCTCTGTCCTCTGTCCTCTGTCCTCTGTCCTCTGTCCTCTGTCCTCTGTCCACTGTCCACTGTCCTCTATCCTCTGTCCTCTGTTCTATGTCCTCTGTCCTCTATTCTCTGTCATCTGTCCTCTGTCCTCTGTCCTCTGTCCTCTGTCCTCTGTCCTCTGTCCTCTGTCCTCTGTCCTCTGTCCACTGTCCACTGTCCTCTATCCTCTGTCCTCTGTTCTATGTCCTCTCTCCTCTGTCCTCTCTCCTCTCTCCTCTGTCATCTGTCCTCTGTCCTCTGTCATCTGTCCTCTGTCCTCTGTCCTCTGTCCTCTGTCCTCTGTCCTCTGTCCTCTGTCCTCTGTCCTCTGTCCTCTCTCCTCTGTCTTCTATCCTCTGTCCTCTGTGCTCTCTCCTCTCTCCTCTCTCCTCTCTCCTCTCTCCTCTCTCCTCTCTCCTCTCTCCTCTCTCCTCTGTCCTCTCTCCTCTGTCCTCTGTCCTCTGTCCTCTGTCCTCTGTCCTCTGACCTCTGACCTCTGTCCTCTGTCCTCTGTCCTCTGACCCAACAGGTGCCCTGCTGGCTCCGGCCTCGAGATCGGACCCGGTCACCGGAGGTCCTGAGCAACGTGTCCCGTCCCACGACTCTCCCTCTCCGAATCCCACCACGCATCTCCATCACGCACGCCGACACCGACAGGTTCACACACACAATTTGACCTTTGACCTTGCAGATAGGCTGTGCAGGCTGTTTCCCCCTCTGTCCCCCCCCCCCTTGCTGATCCTCACTCTCGTGTTCCAGCTACGAAACAGAAAATGGCGTGTCGCCGGGTCACAGCCCCCTGGGCTCCCAGAGTCCGGGCCTCACCCTGAACACCTCCTTCCCCTCGGGCCAGAGAAGAGAATCCTTCCTCTACCGCTCGGACTCGGACTACGACATGTCGCCCAAGACGGTCTCTCGAAACTCCTCCCTCGCCAGTGAAGGGTGAGGCTCAGGAAGAAGCTGAGATAATGAGTGGGGAGGGGAGAGAGTGTCTCTTTTAAACGTTGATATTTTCATTTCAATCACCTCTTCTCCAACTCTTCCATCTGCTCCTCCTCCCAGGCACACGGCAGAGGACTTTATCGTCACACCTTTCGCTCAGGTGAGGTGTTCTACTGAGTTTACTGGATAGATATGAACTGTTTTAAATGTTTCCTGCTGGTTCCAAAGGCCACAAATAGCTTCTCAGCCGCTTGTGGCCAAATATTTAAATGTAAAGTGTTGGAAAAATAATGAAATCAGCACGTTGAAGGATTGAAATCAGTGTGTGGCATTCAGTCTGTCATGTACAGTTCTCTGACGGTGGTATCCCATGATGCTGTGCGATGATTTAGGTACTGGCCAGTCTTCGATCAGTACGGAGCAACTTCACCATCCTCGCCAACGTCTCCACGCCAACAGTCAAGTCAGTTCTGAGTCTAAATGTCCTGAAATGTCCCACTGATGCTCATCATGAAAGTGTGTTTGTGTAGCCGCCACAAAATCGGTAGTTTAGACTTTACCACAGTTTCTGAGACCTTAAAGTTCCAGGGGGGAAAGGGAAACCCCGCCGTAAATCCAGTTGTCTCAGATAAACATATAGGAACCAGGTAGAAAGTAAAGAATCCTGCCACAAAACCTAAATTAATAAAATAAAAACATGTTTAAAAGCATGTGGTGAACTGGTATCAACACATTGATAAAGTAGAGGAGCACATGCTGCTGTTAACATGTTGCTAGCGTGTCTGCAGCTTCCTGCTGGTTGAACTAAGCCCCGTGTGTTATAGGAGGTCTCCACTGGGCGGAGTGTGCGTCAGTCCCAGGGCGACACTCTCAGACCAGCAGTACCAGCAGCTGGCCCTGGACACTCTGGAGGAACTGGACTGGTGCCTGGACCAGCTGGAGACCATTCAGACTCACCGCTCCGTCAGCGAAATGGCCTCCAACAAGGTGAGTAGAGATGATCGGGACATTACTGACGTTCAGACTGATACGTGCACTTATTTATTTAGTCCATTGTTGATGATCCTTGTATATTTGTTTGTGCATTTGTATATTGATTATATACATATATGGGAGAATTCCAGTATTTTTCAACCTGTGCCCTATGTTTATATGTGAGTGGTTAATGATGGAACTTACAGAAACTTTTGGAATCGGTTCAAGCTTGTAATTTTATGGGGCAACTGCAACCGTCCATGAAATATCAACTGAAATTGATTTTGTTTCCACCGATAAAAGCATCATATAATTAATCTGGGTCTTTGGGAAGAGTCTTAAACACACAGAATCTAATCCTCCTTGGTTTCAGTGACTCTGTGGCTTCTGTTCACTGCTTCCAGAATGTCCCTGAGTAACTTTTACCCTTTTAAAACTTTTTAAATATGTTCTGACTCCCTGATTTCAACTGTCAACATCACATGTTGTTCCTGCTTTCAATTTACACATCTTTGGTTTTAGCTTCAGTCAACAGTTTGGGATTAAGAATAGTTTGAGGTCATGTTCTTGTCTGTTGGTTAGCTTGTTGTGCATTTGTATATTGATTATATACTTGTATGGGAGAATCCCAGTGTTTTTCAACCTGTGCCCTACATTTATATGTGAGTGGTTAATGATGGAACTTACAGAAACTTTAGGAATCGGTTCAAGCTTGTAATCTTATGGGGCAACTGCGACCGTCCATGAAATATCCACTGAAAGTGATTTTGTTTCCACCGATAAAAGCATCATATAATTAATCTGGGTCTTTGGGAAGAGTCTTAATTGTATGTTTATTGTTTTAAGGAGTTCAATTAATTCTTCATCTCTGACATATCTGATTACTTTATTTATCTGTAACACGTTTATTTGGAAAAGCAAACATTTTTAGAAAATAAATGAACTTTTCCATCGCTAAGACCAAATGAAAATCAACCAAATCAAAACAACACAACAAGGGGTTATTTGAAAACATCACAAAAAACAATATCAGATAACAAAGATTTAAAAAACACTGAGGCGAAAGTAAGACTATAATTACAGATGATATCATTTAAAAGATTAAAATGCGAGAACCCAGTTCTGCCAACATTAGAGCGTAAAGGTCATATCTTTTTTTTTTTTTTTTTTTTTAATATTTTCATTAGGAGGTATGGGACAGTAGAACAGGAATCAAAGTCAAATTTACATTGGGTATCACAAAATCTCAGTACGACAATTAACAATATATAGAGATATTGACACCATGAGATATTGACACCATAAAAACACTGTGCATCATGATGGATTAAGATTAAGATATACAGTCTTCCTCCTAGGAGGTTTTTCTTATTTTAAGGACCACACGAACGTGGTCATGCGAACAATACATTGCACAACTCAATGAAAATAATAAAAATAATTATAGATAGATAACTGAAAATTCTATTAAGTAATAATTAATTATTAAAGCTGCACAATATAAATAAATTAAAAGAAAAAATAATAAAATAAAATAAAAAAAAATAAAAAAAATTAAAAGTCAAAAAAAGGAAAAGAATAAGTATTAAAGGTCATATCTGAGGTAAGGAAGTTACTGGATCATTGACTGTAGTGACGTTAGAGAAGAGATAGTTTATAAATGAACAACATGAGTCGATTGGTAATTACCTCGATGTTTCTCCCCCACGAACAAACCGAGACACTGACTGGTTTCTGTTTTCCTCTCGTTGACAGTTTAAGAGGATGCTGAACAGAGAACTTTCCCATCTGTCGGAGATGAGTCGCTCCGGTAACCAGGTGTCTGAATACATCTCCAGCACCTTCCTGGGTGAGTGGGAACCAGGAGCTGATCCCTGTCCACGACAACATTTACCACTTTCGACCCAAACAAAAGCAATAAGTCCTCCTCTTGTTGTTGTTTGTCCATCAATCTGCAGACAAGCAGAACGATGAGGAGATCCCGTCTCCCACCCTGAAGGACAAACCCATGAGTCACATCAGCGGCGTGAGGAAACTGTCTCACAGCTCCAGCCTCTCCAGCAGTTCCATGCCTCGCTTCGGCGTCAACACCGACCAGGAGGACGAGCTCGCCAAGGTCTGCTCGTCTGTCGGCTTCCTCTCTGACTCACACAATCGCAGCTCTGACTTTGAACATTCAATGATGGGATTCTTCTCCCAGTAAAATAGTTTTATTCAGACGCTTCCCACCAGTAAATAACAAGTTATAGCATATTTTCACTGAGACATTTGTTAGGTTCACGTTCCGCCTCATTTTTTCGTTTCCTCCCGACTTCAGAAGTAAAAGTCTCCGGCTCAGCGTCTCTATTCTCGATGTGAACATGAATTATTTACTGTTTGTGGTTCCATGGAAGTGAAAGAGGCTGCAGATATCTGTGGATGCTGAGAGGGAACCATCAAGGTTATTTATCGTGACGTCTGCTTTGTGATCATTGTTAAAAAGGCACCGGCACCGAAATGAAAGAAGCTTCATCTGTTCATAAGCACAGGTTTTAGTGGGATTCTCTTTGATTTTAACTATCCTGGATGATAAGACCTAACATTTTAAATAGATTTTACCTTTAAAACTTGTGATTCAACACAATGTTTGTATTGTAGTCATTCAGGGCTGCGACTCGTGATCATTTTAATAATCGAATAATAAGACTTTCAGTTTTATCAATCAACTGTAAGAAACACTTTTAAATTAATTGATCCCAAAAACACAAAACATGAAGCTGTTAAATTTACTCTGATCAAAGAAAATATTCATGTTTGAGAAGTTTGCAACTGTGACTTTTTACTTGAAATCTTCTGCTAATCAGACAATGAACTAATCATTTTACCTCTAAAGTGACTTCTGATTGGCTGGTTCAACTGTTGCACATTGATTGTTGTTTATTTTGGTTTTATTATGTGGGATTCTGACATTTTTCATACATTTTGTTCAGTAAATATAGTGCATCATATCGTAGTGTGTTCTTAAAACCCTGAGTCGACTCAACTCTGACTCTGATGCTCTAAAAATGAATCTGTACTATTGTTTAGAAGACTTTTAATGAATCTTTTAACTTAAACTTGTAATGGAGCCTTTACTATGTTTTCTGTGATCTGATTGTTTAAACAGGAGCTGGAGGATCTGGACAAGTGGAGCTTCAACATATTCAGAGTCGCAGAATTCTCCAACAACAGACCGCTCAGCTGCATCATGTACACCATCTTCCAGGTGAACACAGCCAGAGTGTGTGTGTGTGTGTGTGTATGTGTGTGTGTGTGTGTGTGTGTGTGTGTGTGTGTTTGTGTTGTACATGATGAACTCCTGGTGGAGGGTTAGTGAACTCCTCGGTTCTCCTCCCTCCTCCTCAGGAGCGCGAGCTGTTGAAGACGTTTCGAATCCCACTCGACACCTTTGTCACCTACGTGATGACCCTGGAGGACCATTACCATGGCAACGTACCGTACCACAACAGCCTCCATGCTGCGGACGTCACCCAGTCCACACACGTCCTGCTGTCCACACCTGCCCTTGATGTATGTGGACACACACACACACACACACACACACACACACACACACACACACACACACACACACACACACACACACACACACACACACAGAGACACACACACACACACACACACACACACACACACACACACACACACACACACACACACACACACACGCACACACACACACACACACACACAGAGACACACACAGAGACACACACACACACACATACAAACACACACACGGGATGTAACTTAATACATTTACTACACTACTGTGCTGAGGTACCTGTTCTGCTTGTGTATTTAAATATTGTTTATTATATTGTACTTTAACTTTGTACTTTATACTGTTTTAAATAAATATGGATAAATGCCCAGATTTCTTTTTTTTAAATATATTTTTTCGGGAGTGTATTTGACCTTTATATCTTTATAGTTGATGCTAAAGAACTAACATGAGATTGCTGTGAACCGTTGTGGCTCAAATTCCAGTATTTTAATCTGATAAAAGTAACAGTGGTGTGTGTTTAAAGCTTATTGACTTGGTTCTCTTCTCTTTTCTCTGACTCCTCTCTCGTCCCTTGTCCCGTTCAGGCCGTCTTCACTGACCTGGAGGTCCTGGCCTCTCTGTTCGCTGCAGCCATCCACGACGTCGACCACCCTGGCGTCTCCAATCAGTTCCTCATCAACACCAGTGAGCACAAACACAACCACGTGTTTCTGGATGTTTGCACAAACCGTTTCCCCTCTTCCATCGTTCTCTCTCTCTCTCTCTTTCTCGGCTCAGACTCAGAACTGGCCCTCATGTACAACGACGAGTCGGTGTTGGAGAACCATCATCTCGCCGTCGGCTTCAAGCTCCTGCACCAGGAGAACTGTGACATTTTCCAGAACCTCACCAAGAGACAGCGCCAGAGCCTCCGCAAGCTCGTCATCGACATGGTGAGGAAACTCGTTCACCACAAACACACACAATCTAATTCTCCCTGGTTTCAGTGACTCTGTGGCTTCTGTTCACTGCTTCCAGAATGTCCCTGAGTAACTTTGACCCTTTTAAAACTTTTAATAAACGCTCTGAATCCCTGATTTCAACTGTCAACATCACATGTTGTTCCTGCTTTCAACTTACACATCTTTGGTTTTAGTTTCAGTCAACAGTTTGGGATTAAGAATAGTTTGAGGTCATGTTCTTGTCTGTTGGTTAGTTTGTTTGTTTGTCAGGTTTTCAGCAGGATTTCACGAAACTTTGTTTAAGCAGCACCGGCTCACGGGCGGGCCGGTGCTGCCGATAAGCCTCAAACATTGTTATGTTTAAGAACTGCCTCGTACCGCTAGATACTGATGCAACATATCATTAGAAAGCTACGATTCTTCCGATTCGACTGATGTAAACTATTTGAAGATGGGATTACCACAGCCGGTACAATTAACGTCTCAGTCAAGACACTAACACAAAAAAACAATCACAAAGTCGACATCACTCACCTAAGAAGCATCATATTAATCCACAGATCGATAACATTCCAACGAAAACAGTCTTGGTACAAAGGTCCAGACGATCCATCCAGTAACATAATCAGTCCAAAACACACTATTACATCAAAGAATAGCCACAGTCAGCTGTTGCGTAATCTCAGCGCAGCCAGCATCAAGATGTAAACAACATGAAAGATGTTTATTTGTATACATTTTAAACGATATAACAGGTTTTGCCTCCTTTATATAAAAGTATGATTTTGAGTGTAAAAGTAGCCTTTTTAGCCTAGTTGGTTACCATAGTTCCAAATGGCCTTTTCGGAAAACGCCTAGACATGCCCTTAGGAAAAAATCTGTGAAATATTCATTTTCTGTGGTATTGTTATCAAATTTGAACCACGGCTAGTCAAGGCTTCATGCTCGGGTCCCAGTGTGTTTTCCAGCTCATACGTCCCAGCTAGAGTCATCTGCAGGCATCTGTTTAACCAAAAACATTCATGCGGAAATAAAAACCTTCCACTTCACTGTGTTTCAAATGCTATTACTCAATGTCAGTTAGGGCTGAACGATTTGGGGAACTAATCTAATTGCGATTATTTCCCCAAATATTGCGATTGCGATTTAATATGCGATTTTTTCCCCGTACTTTCGGTACTCCTCAGACAGGCATTTTAGGCGAATCTCACCCGCTGCTTAAGAGGCTACAGGATGAAACATCGGCCGAGAATGAACTCATTGCATTTTGACACAGATCCAGGATTTTTTTTTTTACATTTTCACAGATTTCCCAGGGAAATATTTCATGGATCTTGATGAAATTCATTCTGGTGAGTTGTGTCTCTTTCTGCAGGTGTTGGCCACGGACATGTCCAAACACATGACCCTGCTGGGCGACCTGAAGACCATGGTGGAGACGAAGAAGGTGACGAGCTCGGGGGTTCTGCTGCTCGACCACTACACAGAGCGAATACAGGTGAACCGTCATCGATACCAGTTTCCTGTTCTGTCCCTCTCACGTTAAATGAAAATCTCGACACAGTTTGTTGTAACCTTAGCTCGTCCACGTTCTTGTGTGTGTAGGTGCTGAGGAACATGGTGCACTGTGCCGACCTGAGCAACCCCACCAAGGCGCTGCCGCTGTACCGGCAGTGGACGGAGAGAATCATGGAGGAGTTCTTCCGACAGGGCGACAAAGAGCGAGAGAGAGGGATGGAGATCAGCGCCATGTGTGACAAACACACAGCGTCTGTGGAGAAGAGTCAGGTAAGGATGGACCAACCTCTTCCAATCTCTCATCGTTAATACAGTCAGATGAATCGATGCTGTGAGGGAAACCACGACCTTCGACCTCTGAAATCTAATCAATGTTTTCTCCAGGTGGGTTTCATCGACTACATCGTGCATCCGCTGTGGGAGACGTGGGCCGACCTGGTGCACCCGGACGCCCAGGAGCTCCTGGACACGCTGGAGGAGAACAGGGAGTGGTACCTGAGCACCATGCCCCAGTCGCCCTCGCCCCCCCCCGACAGACACCTTCAGCACGACCGCTTCCAGTTCGAAATCACCCTGGAGGACGTGGAGCACAACAACCACAACCAGGTGCACCTGGAGAACAGCAACGGCGGGGGGAGGGAGGACCGGGCGGAGCCGAACGGCGAGGGACAGAACCACGTCGGAGCTGACGAGGAGGAAGACGAGGAGAATCACAACAGTAAACAGAATGGAGTCCGGGATGAAGAGGAAGAGGAGGAGGAGGAGGCCGGAGAAGAGGAGGAGGACGAGGAAGAGGGACAGGAAAACATGGAACAGCAAAATGGAGTGGAGCAATTAGAAGAGGATGGAGCAGAGCAGACGGATGAAATAGAAAAGCAAGAAGATGATGATGGAGAGGAAGACGAGCAGACCAAAGAGGAAGAGGAGGAGATCGAGAAATGTCAGGAGGAGGAGGAGGAGGAGGAGACCAAAGAGGAAGAGGAGGAGATCCAGAAAAGCCAAGAGGATCAACAGGAGGAGGAAGAAGATGTAGGAGGTAATGAGGAGGCAAAGGGTGATGAAGAAGAAATTGTAGAAAAGGAGGAGGTAGAAGGAGAAATAGATGGAGAGAGAGACAGCGAGGGGGAAGAGGGAAATGAAAATGAGGAGGCAGAAGTGGAGGAAAAAGAGGAGGGAGAGATGGAGGAAAATGTAGAGGAGGAGACGGAGGAACAGGTTGATGAAGAGAAGAAAGTGGAAGAAGAGGAGGACGAGAAAGTTGAGGAAGAGGAGGGTGAGAATGAGGAGAAAGTGGAAGAAGAGGAGGGAGAGACAGAAGACAATGTAGAGGATGAAGAGGGGGAAGGAGAGGAGGAAGAGGTAGAGAAGGAGGAGGAAGAGGAGGAAAAGGGAGAGAAAGAGGAGGAAGAGGAGGTGCCAGTTGAGGAAGAAGAAGAGGAAAGTTAGTCGGGTGTAAAATCACAACTTGAAAGCATCAGTGAGGAAAGAGGTGAAGAAGAGATGAAGACGTGCGTGAGGAAATCCGTTGAGGCTTCGACAGTCAGCTGCGTGTGACTGCTGAGGAAGAGGATGAAGAGGATGAAGAGGATGAAGAGGAGGGAGATTCCCGCTCGAGCCTCTCAGATACAGACGTCTTAACTCGAACTTCCGAGCTCGCAGAGAAAGCGGAGGAGGAGAAACTCTCAAGCGTCTGAATCAGCCGCTCGTGACCCCAACGACCTCCAGAGTCTTCATCGCCAAGTCTCCGTACATCCATCACTGCCGCAGGCGATGAGCCAGGGGGGGTCAAAGTCCCAGAAGCAGGTTTATCCACTTTTGTAGCTCCTGAAAATAAATAATAAACATGCAGGTGATTGCGTGTGTGTGTGTGTGTTCTCTCCCGACCTCATGGATTATTACCTGTAACACACACCGAGCATCGAACCCTGAAACAAAACTTCTGTTTGAAGAACGTCAACTTTCCTCTTGTTTGTCAGAAAAAGAAGAAAAAGCAAAACACAAAGTCTGGAAAGTGTCGTCTGTCGTCTTATATCCACGGAACTTTCCCCCCGGAGCAGCTCAGATAAATAACCTTGAAGCGACGATGCTGGATTTCTGATTTTCTTCAAAAGCTCCAGAGGCGGTGAACGTGTTGTTCGTGTCGATGTCGGTTCGTGTTTAAAGATTAAAAAAAAAAAGAACAAAACAACAGTATTCATCGTGTCTCCCGGGCCGCGTGACTTTTTGATTCCTCGGGTGAATCGTGCCAAACTGACCCGGGACCAGCTGAGCAAACCGGCTCGTCCACCAAGCAATGAACTGTCGGACCGGGGAGAACGGTTCTGACGGTCTTCCACAAAAATCCCATGTTTTTTTGTTGTTTTTTTCTTATTTTCGTTTGTTTGTTTTTTGTAAAATTGTATTTGGCACTTTATCTAACACCCCTGTTACATATATGTACATAATAAACATGTATTTTAACCTGCTGATGTCATATAATAAATATGATCAATGAAGTTGATTGACTGGTGTTTTCAGACGCTGACGACCCACGATACAGGAAGTGGGCAGTTTATTAGGGACACGCAGATGAACCAATGCACCCTAACACAGCAGATCTTTAATAAACGTGACCTTCAGGGACAGTATAATGTTTCTGTTTGATAGATTAAAAAGTATGATCCTGTGGAGGACGTAGTTTTATGCTTTATCATTGTAAATCAATGAGAATGGACTAAAACAACAGAACCCTTGTTGTACGGAGGAGCTGCATCATGAAGCGTTTATCACCTCAATCTGTTTTCATCTGCGTTTGTCTGTTAGTTTGCAGGATTTCTCAGAAAGTACACAAGAAAGAAATTATGATGTGGATCCAGATGGAGAGATAAAGAGTTTTGCAACATTTCCAATGATTTTATAGAGAAATTTGGTGAAGATCAAAATAGAAATCTGGATCTGTAGAATTTGAATGTGGTTTCACGAGGGGACTGATGGGCCTTGATGGAGGTTTTAGGTCTATGTGTCTAGTGACACTGCATATGTTGTAGTGGGTTTAATCTAATCATCTGTCCTGGTCTGATTTCATAATTTCCTAAAAAGTTGAGCCGAAACAAAAAGTTAAATGACAACAATTTCAGTTCCTCATCAATTATCACCCAAAAATGTCAAATACCAACAATTTCCTGCTTCTCAAATGTGAGAATACAAAGTTTCTGCTCATATTAAAGTGTTTTTATCACTAATATCTTAGATTTTTTGGGGATGATTCAGAGAAATAAAGAAGCTGAAGACGCATCGCCGGCAACATCAGAAATGCATCATAACAATGTTAAGAGCAAAATACAAAAAAACTTTATTTGGCTTGTTCCTGTAGAAATGAACCTTCCTAAAACTTCAGTTTTTCTTTTCAAAATACCACAGATTTATTTATTTTGAAGTTTCACTGCTACTAGTCTTTGTAGAAACGATAACTCTAACATCACCTTTTAATAAAATAAGATTTCAAGATACAACCAGCAACTTGTAGAAAATCCACTGATAAGGTCACGCGTTCAATTGACTTATCTCCTGAAAGCAGAGAACTCTCTCTCCCACACACGTAAAACATTTCCATCTTATGGCAGTTTAAGAATTTTGAGCACATGAGAATAACAGAAAATAAATACAAAACTCAATATGCAGGCAACAAATCCACACAAGGAAAAAATACTGTTCCATCAAACTGGGCTTGTGTGCGAACTCTCAACAACAGGCAGCAATCACAAAAACAGAAAACGCACCATCCCATAATACTGAAAACCAGAATCGGGTAGAAGGTGAAAAAACAAACCGTCATATTTCAGTAAATACTGATATTTGCTTGTCGTTTACCTCGTGAAGATCGACTCCAGATGTGGTTTCAAACCTTTTTGTTCATCTTTTCTTTTGAAATTCTAGGCTCAAGTTCCAGCTACAAAGTTTTATTTTAGATTCCAGAGCAAAGTTTTCAGTGGCCGATCAGAGAGTTCCAGTCCGGGAAGCTGTGGACGTCTCCGGTCTCCATCAGCTGCTGGTCTCCATGAGTCAGGGTCAGCTTGTAGCGCAGACGCACCTGCCGCTGAAGAGAGGAAGGAAAAGAACAGACGTCGGTATTGGGGAAACATAGGCGTGAATTTGTATAAATATAAATAAAATTCAAATCAAGCTTAAAAACCAAAGAAATTCAACATTTTTAAGGTTGAAGCTTCGTGTGTTTCAGTACTTTCTGTTATTCACTTATCTACAAAGTGAAACTAGTCACAATTTTATAATACAAAGATTTTTCCTGTTTATCTTGTACATTTTCTTATATTCTCATATTGATATTGCATGTTTACATATTGTTTTAACAGTTTCTTCCTTTGTATGGTGGTAAATTCCCCTGGTATGGGACCAGTGGTCTGGTACCTTCTGAGGATTGGCCAGCAGGACGACCTGGGAGGTGGCAGGTGGAGGCAGGAGGGGGTTGTATGGAGCGAGCTGCGTCCCGGAGGCCGGTTGAAGTTTCACCAACATACTCTGCAGGAGATAGACACAGACGGGAAAAATCACACCGGTCAATAACTCGTACAGCGTCTGCTCTGCACCTGCTTGTTTGGAATGGGCTGTTCACTCGTCCTGTGGTGATGCAGGTTGCATCGTTCTCACTGAAACTGTAACAGTGAGCTGCAGTTAATGATTTACAGCAACTTCTATTACCACTGTTTTCGTTGTTTGCAGTGCATTGGGCTCTCCAGGCCACCGTAGTGCTCCATCTAGTGGAGGCCTGTCTCCAGCAGGGAGCAGCAGCATCATTCATATATAGATAGATAGATTTAAGATTTAAGATTTAAGATTTTAAGATACATTTATTTATCCCACACAAATGCACAGACATGCACAGGCACACTCATGCAAGGGGAAATTAAACCTCTGCTTTTAACCCATCTGGTGCCAGACACACAGAGCTAGATAGATAGATAGATTACTTTATTCATCCCGAAGGGAAATTAAGTCGTCATAGCAGCCGGTATATTTGAATACAATAAAATACAATACAATAGAATAAAATAAAAAATATTAAGGTAGAAAGAATAAAAACAGAAACACAAGATAAATAGGTAGATAAGGTGCAGTGGCAAGATGATGGTAATATTACTGATGATATGATGGTAATGTTATTGTTAGACAGTATATAAAAATAGTACAGTATATATAGTATATAATATAACATAATATATATTTATATATGATAGTAATTATACCAATATAATAGCAGTATATAGTAATAATGGCAGCAACAGTATATATAATAATAATAATAAATATAATAATAATAATAACATGTACACATGTATAAATATGTGTATATAGACTTATATATACAAAGAATATACAGAGAGTATGATATAATATATGATATATAATAGAGGTATAAATATAAGTATTTGACTATACAATAGATAATATAATATATTATGAGTGTAAGAATATAGAGTAATGTAATGTAATGATGTCGATCAACTGTCCATCAGAATCTCCTGATGCTGCTCTGATGAGGAACAGTCTTCTAACAGTGTCTGGACTGGGAACAGTGGGAAGCTGCATTAAGCACTGGGTTCAGCTTCAGCTCTGTGACGTTAAAGGGGGGGGGGCTTATGGACAATATAACGTTTTTTAATTAAAAAATAATTGTTTTGTCTTTGAAATAAGCAGGAGAAGTTTTAATGTCCCTGTCTTTGAATCAGCAGATTGATCAGGAGGCAACAGATAAAATCACGTTTCAGCTCTAAAATGAGTTTTACTTCCCTCACGGTTCAAAAAAGTTCAAGTTTCAAAACTGAATAAAAAGTTCACCCCGGTCTTTAACCTGCTGATGTGAAACTTGAATGGGAAACTGGACCACTGTGACCGGAGTGTGTTACCTTGGGAACAGCAGCTTGAAACAGGAGGTCTCTCACTTGGAGGGCGGACGTGTTCACGGTGGAGATGACGACCACAGCGACGCCCGGGTGACCCGCGGGAGAGTTCCTGGCAAAGTGAAGAGAGACGTGGACGCCGCCCTGGTCGAAGAGAGTGATCGGCTCCAGCTGACCTGAGGCCAGAAGACACGTGGATTAATCCTCACAAATCCTTAGGAACACTCTGTTGCTATAAAACACAGTAATCCATATAAACTCTAATTTAATGGGGTTTGTAGACGTACTGGATTTGATGGTGTCCATTGGCACAAAGACGTGCTTCAGTAACAGTGGAGGACAAACTGTCTCTACACACACTTCAGCTGGCGTCGTGTGATTTGATCCTGAGTCGCTGAACTGATGATTTTGAGGGAAAGACCTGACGGGACAAGAGAAGGAGTCAAATCAAGAAGGAAAGACACTCAAGTGTAAGATAGAATCTGGTGGTCTGACACATTGTTTGTGGGATTGTAGAAAAATACAGCAGTTTTGGCAGGTCATAGGGCAGGAAATCAATAAGATTCTGTCTATTAACAGTAATAATAACCCTTTATACCTGCTACTTGGTATATCTGACATGTCCATCACTGACAAATTTAAAAGGAGACTTTATCAGACACTTGCTTTTTGTGCTAGAAAGTGTATTCTTTTGAATTGGATCACAGCAATGATGATGCCTTTCGTAAAACATTGGAACCCTTTCTGTCATATGTTGGTCTGAATGTTTCCACCATTCTCACCAGAGGGTTTGTATCATAGCTCAGAATGCTCTGCCTCAAAAGAGGCACTCTGTTTCACCATTTAATCGATTTACTTTTATTTCTGTATACTTTTATTTTACTTTTTTGTTCTTACTTGTATAGGACGTGACCCCTGAATCTTCTTCCTGTATGGATTTGAATATGTGTGTGAGCCAAATGTTTGTCTTGTTTTTGTTTTGTTTTGTGTTGTATTACCTGTTGGAAAACTAATAAACATATATGAGGAAAAAAAAGAAGGAAAGACACTGATGATATGATGACAGCTCTGATCTGTGCCCAGAAGAAATGTAAAACTAATCTCCCTCACGTCAGAATTCTCCATTCTCACCAAGTGCTGGTCCCGTTGGATCCACATCCTCGAGCTCTCAGCAGAACTCCTCTCCCTCCGTTCTGCTCGCTGCTCCTCTTCTGAAAATCGTCATTAAGCTGCCGGACGAGAAACTGTGTTATCGTCTCCTCCGGAGGAAATCTTCATTCGTAAACCGTTTACTTAAAAAAAACTCACCTGCATCAGTTCCTCATAATACGACTTCGAAGTCTTCTTTTTATCAAACTCTGTAAATTACGGGACAAAGCGTCAAAGAATCATATTCAAAAGTCGTGAGAACAAATGAGAGGAAGGTTTAAATGGAGCTTTACCTGATTCAGAGAAGGCGTTGTCCAGGCGAGAGGAGACAAGCGGAGGGGAGGAGTCAAAGAACGGAGGTGAATCAGCTTCTCTGTGAGTCTGAGGAGAATCCAGAGCCGACAGGTCGATGAGGTGGTAACTCTTAATCTCTCTGGGAATCGTAGGAGCTGGAGGAGCAAGAAGAAGAAGATGAGGAAGAAGAAGAAGAAGAGGAGGAGAAGGAGCAAGAAGAAGAGGAAAAAGAGGAAGAAGAAGAAGAAGCATCAAACACCAGCAGAACAAAGATACACACACGAGGTCAGAGTCTTTTCCTGGATGAGACCTACCCCTGCTTTCACTCCTCATTTCTTCTTCACCTCTTCTCTCTCTCGCACCGTTGCACTCTCTCCTCCCCACCTGGTCTTTGTAGGCGTTAACCGCGAGCGTGAGATCGTCGTTGGCCGCCAGGATCTGAGCCAGAGCGCCGTCGTCGTCCGTCGTGTCACTGGCCAGACGAAACAGGCCGGGCCTCAGCCGGTCACAGTGCTCGTACAAGGCCTGAAGAGACATTAACAAGAAGAGATTTTAATATTTTAGATATTTTAGATATTTAATGTGATACGAGAAACAACCAAAGGTTATTTTACTGGTTGAAATATGAATAACATCATCACATACATAGAATAGAATAAGAACAGACAGGTTACACTTTTAAATAATATCCAAATATCCCAGTGAGAGTGAGAACAAACTGTCAATAAGAGCAGGATGCATAACAAGGGTATTTTATATATGTTATTTATTTAGATAATAGAGAATACTTTGGTTTTTTTTTGTCTGGGGATGAACAAGTTGTGTGATGCGCCTGACAGAGCCTCAGACTGTTTCTGCTGCTGAAGCCGGGCGGAGCAGAGGAGTCGTTCAAGTCTGATGGAGACGATGCTGCTCTGATAATCAAATATTTGTGTGTGAATTATTTATTCATTTATTTATTATTTATTCTATTTTATTTAATAGAATAAGAACAGACAGGATACACTTTGAAATAATATCCAAATATCCCAGTGAGAGTGAGGATAAACTATCAATAAGCGCAGGAAGTATAACAACGGTATTTTATATATGTTATTTATTTTTATATGAGGGAATACTATGTATTTTGGGGATGAACAACTTATTTATTGTAAGTGTGTGATGCTGAAGCCGGGCGGAGCAGAGGAGTCGTTCATGTCTGATGGAGACGATGCTGCTCTGATAATCAAATATTTGTCTGTGAATTATTTATTTGAATTTAATATAAAAGGGTTTTAATCTTCGGTTCTCATGCCTTTGTCCTCGTGTTATTCTGAGCTGCAGCTTTGAGAGTGTTTGTGGTTATTAGTGAGAAAAACACTCCCTCTGTTTGTTCACAGCTTTGTGAGTGGACACATTCAAAGTCTGGAACTATTTGACTCACTTATAAAAACGACAGCACTTGATTATTTAGCGCTGCTTCTCAGTAAATGGACCGACCTTGATGTCGTCACCGGGCGGTAACGAGGTTCCTGTGAGGTTCTCCTTCAGGAGCTCCCGGAGCCGCCTGGTGCTGCTCTCCACCTCCTGCAGAGTGGACTCACGCTTCAGAGCTTTCTCAGCCTTCTCCTGCTCCTAAAAAGAAACACACACACACATGTTATTATAGTCAACACACACAATTGTTATGAAAGCAAACCTGTCCGTCGGCACTGGAGCTCCTCACCTCCTTGATGGTGCTTTTTATGAGTCGGTTTGCAAGTTCCAGGTCTTCAGGACGAGTGCTTTTCAATAATCTGGCTAAAACCTGACGATACAGACACACACACGTGATGAGACTTTACATGAGCAGACGTCACACACACAAACGCACACACAGACACACACACCTTGGCCTTGTCCTCCTGGTCGAAAACAGACTCTGTGGATCTTTGCGGAGGAGGAGCCATGATGAGTGTGTCTGGTAGTTTGGGGTCTTCCTTCACGAAGCCTGAAATAACAACAGAGAGTTAAGAGGGTTTAGGAAAAAGGACAAAACACTGAGAATCAAGTCAGTCCCGTGTGTAGAAGGTGTTTCTGTGTCTCTCACCTTGAGTCTTCAGCATGTTGTACGCCTCCTGGATCTTAGGCTCGTCTTTGAGCCACAGCGTCCAGCCGTACAGAACCTCCGTCACTCGCTCCTTCACCGTCAGAGGAGTCCACGCTCCGAAGTACTGCTCAGGCGAGAACATGGGGTCAGTCACACCCGTCTCATTCCTCAGAAAGACCAATTCTCTGTGTGATTCACTTTGTAACTTATACGAAATAAAGATTATATAATGATAAAATAGCTATTATGTGTGTTTTGGGCCGTGTGACGACCCTCTCTGATGCAGGAGTGTGTTGTCGGGCAGATTCACCTGATCTTTCACTAGATAAGCTGGTGTTGTATTTTTGATAGGGCTGGGCAAGTTAACTCGAGTTAACTCGAGTTAACTCGAGTTAACTCAAGTGATGAGTTAACTCGATTAATTATTTTATCTCGCATTCACTCAGGTTTGATTATTTATTGTTTTATTGTGAAAGTCAGGCTTTTATTTTGTGAAAGTCTGTTGCTGACTGCTGAAGAACAGGAAAAAAGAAAATAATGCTGCAGAACAGGAAAAAAGAAAATAATTGGCAGATAAACAATCGAGTTAACTCATCACTTGAGTTAACTCGATTAAAACGAGTTAACTTGCCCAGCCCTAATTTTTGAAATAAATATTCAAACTCATTTCTGTAAATAAACCAGTTTCTGATTCAAACTCATGTGTGGTCGTCCTAAATGTGATATTGTCAGATAAACGCACAGAATCAAGACAATAAATCTCCTTTTATTTGAACTTTAACTGTAAAGAGACTGTTTGGATGAAATGAGGAACAACTTATAGTTTCCAGCTGCTGAGAACATCTGTCTCTCTGTGACCAGCGGTACCTTGGGTGTGAGGAGTTTGATGAGCTCGTTGAGAAACCGAAACTTTGCCGCCTCGCTGTGGAACCTCTTCCCGCAGTTGTTCATGCACGCCTCAAGAACCTGGAGATCAGAGCAAACCATCAGGGAATGAAGCTTCAACAAGGGAAGGTTAATACATATATATATATAAAGAGCGAGAGAGAGAGAGCGGGTTCTGTCTCTGCAGGATTGTGGTTCTCCACCTTTAGAGATCACGTGACCCGAGGCACATGAGCATCAGGACGCTTCTTCTAAGAGGCGTTTCTAAGTGTGACCCTGCAGCGCTCTGCGATGCATAGAAAACCAGGCGTCACGGCAGATTTCAACACAGATTTAAAAAGCTCCTCATGTCTCCATGTGATCACAGTCGGTCACGGATTTCGCTCACGGGATCTCGTTAAAACAAAGACATTGTTTTACGTTGATGAACGAGCGAATCCGAGTAGAGACAAAGAGCAGGAAATAGAAACTGATGTAAACTGTGAAGGGGACAAAGGACGAGGAGGAGACTAGATAATGAAAACTGACCTAAAAGACAAGAACATTTAAGAATTCAGAAAGAAAAGAGTTGTTAGAAGCCTCTAGGAAACCCTAAAATTAGACAACAGATAAAAATACACATCGTGGGTATTTGAGGGTGTGGTGAGGAGTCTGATTACTCACAGTGAGCGCCTGCAGAGACTCTCTCTCCTGTGGGGACTGGATCTTATGAGCCAGAAGACTCGTGGCAACCTGAGGCCTGCAAATCAAGTTTCAAATCACATTACAATATCTGAAAAACATTTTAAAACTGAGATGATGCAACAGGGAACAAGCTATTCACAAGCAGCAGCAAAGACAGTATTAGATTTGTGCATTGATTCCAGAAAGTATGAGGTTTTACTGAGCAGAGGAAAAGGGTCAAAAGGTGCTGGAGAGTTTCCTCTCACTCTTTCCCAATGTTGTCACTGAGAAGCTGTGGATGTGAAGCAACTGTTTCTCAAACAACACAATTGTGCAAAAGAGAGTCAAAGGAGCAAGAGGCCTGCTGCCGAGACGTCCATTCAAGTTTACAGTTGGTAAATCTATGTGGAAACACATGCAGGAGTGTGTGTGGGTGAATGTAAAATCACATCTGGTTCTTACATCTGTCCCGAGTGATCCAATCATAAGTGGATGTTAACACCAGGTCTGAATAAAGTCTGACAGGGTTTCTGCAGGTTATATTTACGACTGAATGAAATTTAACATCTTTATTTGGAGTGCGACAGATATGAAGGAACATCAGGGACCAGGACTCACTCACACTTCCCTTTACTCAAAGATAAGGTGAATCGAGACTCTGTGGTATCTCCAAAAACTACAGGCAGAGACAGATGGTATAATTCTCTTTAAAATGAAATAAACTGAGGTTTTAGGCACAGTCGTGTTGAATACATGTCAACATAATAAAGACCTATTTAAACATTTTAAGTACTAATATGAAATATTTTAACAAACTTGAGACATTTTAAGGCCTAGAATTCAGATTATTGAATTTGTAGACTTCTGCAGAAACCCTGATTGAGATCTGATCACTGTACGTGGTCCGAGATGCATGTGGCACACACAGACACACACAGATACACACAGACACACAAACAGACACACACACAGTCTCCTTACCCATCTGTCTCCTGGTTGACGAGCTGGTAGAAGCCCTGGATACAGTCCCACCTGTCCCCCTGGTTCTCTGGGTCTGTGGCCTGATCTGGAACAAACCAGAAATAACACAACTTAACAGGGAAGTGAAATCAAAGACAGGTCTGCAGAGAGAAAAACAAGACACATACTGTATGTATAGTAAGTAAGAAGAAACACCTACATGGAGATATACAGTATGTACAATAGGACTGCAACAGACAGTTATTAGATGTTCAGGCATAAAACTCACACCTTAAAAATACAGGCGCTTAAAATCCACCTGAAACACATTCACTTCAATCTCAAAAAGAGATTATGAGACAAAGAGGATGTTTTACTGTCATACTGCCGATCAACAATAAACTTGAGTTGATCGTAATATAAAATGTCCACAACTTGGACACTGACATTTGTAAATATTAAATTATGGTGCATTTCTTTTCATTATTATGTTAAATCATTGGGTTTATAACTGATGGCGGCACGTGGAGCACATGGTGAGAGCATTAAATATCAAAACCACTAAAATATTCATATCACTATGATGTAAGAGAAATAAAAGAGAACATTTATCATCAGTTAAAACCTGATTAAACGATGATTAACTCAATGAGCTGACTGATAAGGAGCCGGATCACTGAAGCACTTATTTCCCTCATGATACTTAAATGTCTCTAAAACCAGCTTTTAACTGTAAAACCGTGTTTTTCTACTGAAATTTAAAAAAGTAAAAACTTCCTGATCGATAATTCTGAAATATTTCTGCAAATCGTGAACGCGCCTTGCAGAAGCGCAGAGGCAACACCGTCCTGGTCGGGTACGCGCAGGGGTAGAAACGCAAACTTCCTGATTCAACTTTCAACTTTTTTTTAACATCAAGTGAAAAAATTATTTTTTTTAAAAGTTGACCCGCAGGTGCGTGAATCCCCCCCGCAAGTTTAACGTGAGTTTCCCCGGTGTTAACGTCACTTTGACCCGGTTAACGTTCGGATGTGAGACGGTCACATGTCGTCAACACTTCCGAGCAAACAGGTTTTAAAACAAAAATCACAAACAAACTTTATCTCTGATTCCACTTCCACTCACTGAGCCACGAATCCAAAGTTTCTGCTCCGGTCGCCATCACCGACGCGTCCCGAGCTGCTCCGCCGCAAACAGTGCGTCTCTCCGGGGGAAGCGAGGTGTCAAACTGCCGCTGTCACTGCGGAGACATGTGACACATACGCCCCGTCACACTCCTGACACATCAACACAACCCCCCCCCCACCCCCACAGACACAGACACAGACATACTGCATCTACACTGTTACCACAATATGTGTTCATGTGAACCAGAAACTACAGTATTTATTATATATATGAACCAGAAACTACAGTATTTATTATATTTATGAACCAGAAACTACAGTATTTATTATATGTATGAACCAGAAACTACAGTATTTATTATATTTATGAACCAGAAACTACAGTATTTATTATATATATGAACATGAAGTATCAAAAAGCCCCAACAACTATACTGCACTAAAACTATAGTATTTATAATATATATCAACACAAACCCCCACAGCCAGACACACACACCACATCTCCACAGAAACTACAGTACGAAGTATAACAGGCATATTTATCCTAATGTTTTTTATTATGAAGAGTTACGACTAACACAAACCCTGCCAAAAGACACACTCATACGCTACATCTACACAAAAACTATAATATATATATGTCCATATGAACCAGTAACCGCTGTAATAAGTGTATTTGTATTATGGAGGGATGAAGACACAAAAAGGTAAAATGACCGCACACCTCCTGCTTCTTTAACTTAATTTTGTTTCTTTGTGGTAGTTTGACAGCTCTTCGTGGTCGTTTTGTTTCTCATGTGCATCTTTTTATGTGGTTTGTGTTTCTTTAATGCAGATTTGCATCTCTCCTCGATGTCATTTTGTTTCTATTTGGTGGTTTTGTGTCTCCTGGTAATTATTTAGACTCTCTGAGATAATTTTGCATGTCTTTATGTTCAAGTCCTTCTGCATATCTTTGTGGTTGTTTTGTGTCTGTCCTGCGATGATGCATATCTCCTCATGTTCATTTTGTTTCTTTTGGTTGTTTTGTGTCTATTTAAAGTTGCTTTGTGTATCTTTGAAGCTCATCTGCTTCTTTCTTCATGACAACGTGTCTACATGGTTGGTGTGTGTCTCTAAATAGTTGCTTTATTCTTGCTGTGTAATTGTGTTGCCTCTCTTAGCGGAGGACGTTGGTACCACAGGAAAACCCCAAGGTTTGAAGAGTGAGAAGAAAACCATATAAATATCATCAGCTGCCAATGACAGTTATTGAACAGTCTCACAAGTCCCAACAAGTTGATGAGTCAACACATCTGTGAGCTGGAGTTCATTGAGAATATTTCTCTGGAGTAACCCACAAGATAATTTACATTTTAAAAAACCGAGGTACCTCCCATCCCAGAGCGGCTGGTGCCACCTGGTCCTGCACAGTTTCCCGGCAGTGAAGAAAACAAACAGACCCGTGTGTTTTACAAAATATTTATAATAATAATTCAAGTATTGTTGCACTGATTCCAGCTGAGTGCAGTTCATTTTGAATGTGGCTTTGGTAGAATCAGTGGGAGGTAAAACATTTAACTCTCCACTCAAACAGGCCACGTCCTCAGCAGAAGTTCTTCTGTGTCCGGTCTCTTAACTCGTCTCTGAGAGCAGCAGCAGCTTCTGGAAGCGATGTCTGATCTCCGCTGGCCCCAAAGACGCCATCATCTCCGCCACGCTGGGACCTTGCTGCAGGAGATCGGGAGATTGGGGGGGGGGGGTCAGTGAAGTAATGCACAACAGACCGCGAAGCAACAGACAGTAACGTCTATGTAACGCAATGACAAACAACTTCCTTTTTCCAGAGTTACTGTGGTGAATGAGGAACTGAAGTCGTTACTAACGTTTTAAACTTTAACCTTCTCGGGACACGGAGGCAAAGGGTTCATGTTTCATTTTAACAATCAAGCAGAAACTTCTAAGAGTCAGTTGGTGGAGTTTGACAAATCCAGTTTAAAGAGTTCAAATGAAAGCAGAAATGAAAGTCTCCAAGTGAGCTGTAAAAAAATAATAAGAGGATGTTATTAGTTCCTCTGAGACTAAATCAGACTGAAGCATGACAGTGCAGGTGCAGAGCTTGAGACAGATGAATGAGATCTTTGTGGAAGTGAAGTGACAAAACACTAACATGATCATCTTGGTTTGGGTTCGTTTGTTCAGGAGAGAAGTTAAAAAATCTCAGTGAGACAGAAAGAGTGAAACTTTGTCATGGTGTGATTTCACTTTGGGTCATGAAAATCGATTTGGACTAAACCGTCCATTTATCTAAGTTTATGAGATGCTTCCTCGGGTACCTGCAGTCCGCTGAGAGCCAGACGCAGGAGCTTCATCACGTCTCGGTACTTTGTTGCTTTGGTCTGTTTGGACAATCTCTTCAGATCTTCACTGAGCAGATCCAGAGTCAGCTGCTCGCCTCGCTCGTCTATTAATCTGAAAGCACAGAAACGTTCACAATCCCGCTGACAAAAGAATAGTGAAGCCCAGGTATGAGCTGATGAAGATGATGCCACGTACTTCAGCATTAACAAGGCAACGTGAGGGGCTTCTGCTGTGAGTGCTGCCACCTGCTGGCTGGTGAAGGAAGGACGGACCCACAGGTACGAATAACCAGGACTCACAAGCTCCTGCAGGGAGGTGATGTGACCCTGCAGAGGAGGGAAGAGACGAGTTTCAGTCTGACAGGACAGACGAGTGGGACGGACGAGTGGGCAGGAATGAGACGTGACCACATGTGATCACTAGTGGGACAAAGAGTAAAAGGTCGTTGTGTGCGTGTGTGTGTATAGCTCAGTTGACCAATCCTGCTCGAGACTGAGTTTGGGACCTCCTACCTCATTTACATAAGGACACTTAAATGTTGAAATAAATAAATGTTGAAATAAATAAATGTTGAAATAAATAAATGTGGAAATAGATACAGAAATAAATGAATAAAGGTGGTCATAAATACAGAAGTAAACATTTTTTCCAACTTTCTGACAGGACAGACAGAGGGACGGACGAGTGGGCAGGACTGAGATGTGACCACATGTGATCACCAGTGGGACAAAGAGTAAAAGGTTAAGAAGTAAATTCAGCCTGAATTCAATTGCTTTACCTTTTCTTTGAGTGGAAAACAAATCAGAAACCTACTTGTTTGAGATGATATACGATTAGTAGACAGATGTTATTGTGGAGAGATTTCTACTGGGCAAACCAGTGAGAAGTGGAAGATTCTGTGGTTTCTTCCCTTTAGTGGCTGTAGATTCCTCCAGTTGCATAGCATATCTTCATGTTACCTTCCGCAGCTGCAGCACCCGTCTGATGTAATCCTCGTGCAGGACGTCTTGCTCCTGGATCTCTGTCGTGTACGTCTGCTGGATTTTCCGCTGCAGATCTTTAATCAGCAACAAGCACTGATCCTGGTCTTCAATACGCTGCTGCAAGTGGATTCTGTCGTGATTAGAGACATTAATGTGAATAATAAAGTCTTAATGGGGCAGAAACACTCCGGCATTACACAGATGAGAGTTATGATATAAAACAGACGAGAATTCATGGAGGGACCGAGGGTTTCTGACTTGCCTGTTGAACTCTGGGAGTTTCTCCAGGTCTAACAAAGCAGAGTGAGTTGTGATCTTCGAGGGATTGAACTCGGAGATCAGCTCGTCTATCCTCCGCCCCATTCGATTGGCTGTGAGGAAATATGACAACTTTAGACACACGTAAAAAGGTAAAATGACCCCACACATCCTGCTTCTCCATCTTCATTTTGTTTCTTTGCGGTAGTTTTGCAGCTCTCTTTCTTGTGTACATCTTTGTATGTGCTTTGTGTGTCTTTAATGCAGCTTTGCATCTCTCCTCATGGTCATTTTTGTTTCTATTCGGTGGTTTTGTGTCTCCTGGTAATTATTTAGACTCTCTGGGATCATTTTGTATCTCTTTATGTTCAAGTTCTTCTGGTAGTTCTGCATATCTCTGTGGTTGTTTTGTTGTCTCTCCTGCCATGATGCATATCTCCTCATGATCATTTTGTTTCTTTTGGTTGTTTTGTGTCTATTTAAAGTTGCTTTGTGTATCTTTGAAGCTCATCTGCTTCTTTCTTCATGACAACGTGTCTACATGGTTGGTTTGTGTCCTGGTAATTATTTAGACTCTCTGGGATCATTTTGTATCTCTTTATGTTCAAGTTCTTCTGGTAGTTCTGCATATCTCTGTGGTTGTTTTGTTGTCTCTCCTGCCATGATGCACATCTCCTCATGATCATTTTGTATTGTTTTGTTGTTTTGTGTCTATTTGAGGTTGTTTTGTGTATCTTTGAAGTTGCTTTGTGTATCTTTGAAGCTCTTCTGCTTCTTCCTTCATGACCACGTTTCTACGTGGTTGGTTTGTGTCTCTAAATAGTTGCTTTTTCTTGCTGTGTAGTTGTGTTGCCTCTCTTAGCGGAGGACGTTGGTACCACAGGAAAACCCCAAGGTTTGAAGAGTGAGAAGAAAACAATATAAATATCATCAGCTGCCACGCACGCAAAATATGCAGAGATGATAACTCTCTCCGATAACTTCTCCGTCACTCACTGTTGAATCCAGAGCCACAGTTGGTGGTGATGTCCAGCAGAGCGTCCGGCAGCACCCCGTCCCTCTGGTAGCTCTGGATGAAGATGTCCCCCTGCCTCTTGGACAGTTTGCTGCCGTCTTTGTTCATCAGGAGCGGCAGATGTCCGAAGGTGGGCGGCTTCCATCCGAGCGCTCGGTACATGAGGAGATGTTTGGAGGTGGAGATGAGCCACTCGGAGCCTCGCAGCACGTGGCTGATCTTCATGTGATGATCATCCACGATGTTCGCCAGGTGATAGGTGGGGAACCCGTCGGCTTTGATCACCACAGGGTCGCCCTCCACCTGCAGGAGAGGACAGAGGGCAGGAGACGCTTGTTTTGAGTTTCATCTTTTTCTAGAAACAAAAACGTAGGTAAGCCATGATTAAAAATGTCATAATAGGCAAAAATACATTTCTAACACCCTGCAGTTATCTGAGAAACTAGGGAATTATCCATCTATCCTCCATCAGTTAATGTGAAGACCACAAAGAGACATTTAGATGCTGCACATTTCAAAAATCCCCAGAAACCCGACCTGAGCCACTTCATGACGATTCCATCCGAAGATCAGATCCTGAAAAGGCTCGACGCCGGCTTCCAGACGAAACCTGATCACGTGTGAGGTCCCCTGGTCCAGCTTCTCCTGGACCTGGTCGGCCCGGAGGTGACGGCACCTGTTGTCGTACCTGCACAGAACAGAGTGAACATCTTAAAGCAACACTAGCTAGGTTTCACTGAGCACCAGCGCCCTCTGCAGCCACACATGGGTATAGACTCTGATGGGAGTTAGTCACCGTGGCGTCTGTCCGCTCCTCAGAGCCTCTTTCCTCAGCAGCTCCAGTCTCTGTGGGCTGCAGAAGCAGTGGTAGGCGTCTCCGCTCTGCAGGAGCTGCTCGGCCGTTCGACTGTACAGGTCTAATCGCTGAGACTGCAGATATGGACCGAGTGGCCCACCTCGACGAGGACTCTCATCTGGAGGAACACCTGGCAGATGTGAGAATAGTCACACAACATTAATAAACCTTCCTTACACTGTTTAATCTGACAGACTTTAAAGTGATGGTTCTCAATCAACCAGCGTCTCCCACCAGCCCACTCCAGCATGTCCTCTATGGACTCAGCTGCTCCCGGGACCAGTCGGCTCTGGTCCGTGTCCTCCAGTCGCAGGATGAAGGCTCCTGCGTATTTCTTGGCGAAGATGTAGTTGTAGAGAGCAGTGCGGAGGCCTCCAAGGTGCAAGAAGCCTGCAGCACAAAGCATCGTGGTCATGGGAACATCACACTGCTGAATAAAGATTATCTAGAACAGACAATACTGGCAAATCTCCCTTGAAACAAACATATAACAGTAGCACTTTTGGTTTGGTGCTAAATTTGCCTGGTTGAAGCTAAAGCTGTATTTTAGATAGGAGACTGAAAAAAGACACAAAATGGCTACAAATGGTGTGTTTGTGTGTCCTTGTCGCTGCTTTGTGAATCTTTGTGGTTGTTCTGCAGGTGTTTCAAGTCATTTCTGAATCTTGGGTATCAGTTTAACGTTGTTTCATGTCACATGTTGGGTGTTTTCCATCTCTTTGTTCCATGTTAGTTGACTTAACCATAGTATTTCATTGAATTGTCAAAAATGATTGTTTATGACCTTTTCCCTTGTATTACTGTATATATATATATATATGCATATTTATTTCATTCTTTCAATGTATTAACTCTTCATTGTACCCTCGGCACCATTGTAAATTAGTGTCTTATTCCTCAATGTGTTTGCTTAAATAAATAATCAATCAATCTTTGTAATCATACTGTGCCTTTAATGGTTTATTACTTTACTTTCTTTAATATTGTGAGATTTTTCATTACTTTTAGGAGGAGATATGTGCCTAGTTCTAGTTTAAAGGGTGGTTTTCTGTCTGTGGTTGACAAGTTTCTTTGTGGTCAACGTGTGTCTCTAGAACAGAGCTCTTTCACTTTCAAACGAGAATCATCAACAGTCACTTTAAACTTGAAGTTAGAGGACCAGGACTGTACAGACCTTAGGAGCCGATCAGGAGCTCACTGATCTTTTAAAGTTAATTCTAAAAGAATGGGAGTTATGTGAAAGAGCGGTTTGTCTCGACCAGTATTGAAGCTGCTGAATAACGTGGATCTGCTCTGATGGTTGAAACTTGAGACAGGAAAACAAAAGCACAACTCTGTATTGATGAAGGACAGAAGTGATCTTATTTTGGAAATATTCCTCAGGTGATAAAAACAGGGTTCATACACATTTGACCAATGGATTTCCATAACTTTTCAATAACTTTAAACCAAATTTCCATGATCAAAAATGTTGTGAAATCTCGGTGTATACATGAAATATTGACAAAAATTGTATTTAAGCTAACAATGAGAATTCCAAAGCATACAGTATACCTTAAATTACACAAATGAATGAGACAATAGTTTGATTGAGGTCTTTGTGTGTTGTAACCCATGACATGTACTTACTGAAAATATGAATATAACAAATTTCCATGACTTCTCCAAAACATTTTGGATTTTATTTTTTTCAAGCACTTTTCCAGGCCTGGAAATAAACATTTTACAATTCCATGACTCTTCCAGGTTTTTCAGGACAGTAGGAACCCTGTAGAAAGCATGAGTTGACAGTTTTTTCTTACGTATCGTTACAGGCTCAAGTTGATTTTAAAATAAAATAATAAATTAAATGTTAGCTGACTTCAAATTGGGGCTGAGGGGCCTGTGAGTGGTTGTATTTGATGAAAACTTCAGTTTTGTCTGATTAAAAATTTTACTTTAATATCCTCATACTTTTGTCCATGTATCTCGTTGCAAAATTCATTATATTATGACATAATATAATGAATTTTACAGTATTTATTATATGAACCAGAAACTACAGTATTTATAATATATATGAACCAGACACTACAGTATATATTATTTATGAGCATGAAGTAACATAAAGCCCCAAAAACTATACTTCACTAAAACTATAGCATTTATAATATATGTCAACACAAAACCCCTACAGCCACAGACACACTATATCTACATTGTCACCACAATGTATATGTTCATATGAACCAGAAACTACAGTATTTATAATATATATGAACATGAAGTAACACAAAGCCCCAAAAACCATACTGCACAAAAACTGTAGTATTAATATTATGTCAACACAAACCCCTACAGCCACAGGCACACTACATCTACACTGATACCACAATATATACAATATATATGAACCAGAAACTACAGTATTTATAATATATATGAACATGAAGTAACACAAAGCCCCAAAAACCATACTGCACAAAAACTATCAACACAAACCCCTACAGCCAGTCAGTTGTGGTATCAGTGTAGATTCTACACTGATACCACAATATATACGTTCATGTGAACTAGAAACTAGTGTTTATTATATATAACCCAGAAACTACAGTATTTATTACTGTATAACATAATAATAATTATGTTATTATTATTATTTCAAAATGAGCATGTGTGATCTAAACGTGTAGACCGGTTGAGGGGGTCGTACCTGTGGGACTGGGGGCGAACCGGACCCGCACCTCCCCCTGAACCGGAACCGGAGCCGAGGAGCAGCCTCTCCCCCCCACCAGCACCCCCACCCGGTTCGGGCGACACCACCGACACGACCTCCGCAGCAGAACCGACATGACGACCCCCCGCTGCGGTCACTGGACGCAAGCAAGAGCCGGTATACGTGACGTCACCTCACCGGAGAGAAACATGGAGATAAAACTCCAACATGTGAAAAATATAAAGTTTTCCCTTCACGCGTTTCAATGTTTTGACTCGAACATGATTCACTCCATGATTATTTGACTCTTCCTCGAACCCGGAAGAGAACCGGAAGAAGAATTGAGAGAGCACACACCCCACACTGCCTCCTAGCGGACATTATTATTACTACTTCTGATTTACTTATGGGGCTGAACAGTAAAATGTTATAAATAAACACAACAATATAATTTTAATTAATATTAAAACAATATAAATAAACATAATAATATAAGTTTATTTAATAACAAAAATATAAATACTCACAGAAGTATTCATTACTTTAATAACAAAACAATATAAATAATCATAATAATATTAATTAAATCAATAGAAAAACAATAGAAAAAATATTAAATTAATCAAAAGCAAAACCATAAAAGTCTTTATATTTATATATATATATAACAGGTTTCGTCTTCTGCCATATGTATATATATATAAGAAACAGTACAATTCAATCTACATATCTTCTCCTGCCCTGGAGAGTTTTGTCGAGTTCCCCTCATGAAAAGACAACTATGACGACGTTAGACATTTTCCCTGGTGAAGACTGGGAACTGGTTTAAGGCCTTAGGCTGAAAGATATGGGACCACAGGTCTTGTAATAATTTGTATTAAACTGATCGTTCACAGTCAGACAGTCATAATAAAACCTGCAGGAAATGTAGAAGATCACACTCACAGACAAGAAAACAAACAAAACCTGAGAAAGTTATGAAAGGTGATAGGAGATAGTTCTGTAAGTTGAGATATGTAAGATGGTGACTCTACGGGGAAGCAGCTAGAGAATTGTCTCAAGGACTCGAAGCCGAGGCTGTCGAGGGAAATATCATATGATGCAGAGCGCTGAGGAGACTCAGAGGAAAACAACGTGAAAACAGGTTTTCGCCTTCTGCCAAGTCACGTCGTCACATCTCACATTGTATGAGTCATTTCTCCTGTGAGGAATAAAACCTCTGCTGCAATGATTTCTAGAAAAAGGTCAAGAGATAGTAAATAAATACTTTATTTCTATAGCAAATTATAAGCGAATTCAAATGATATAAAGATAAAAACTAACAAATGTTCCACAGTTAAACTATTCTCTTGTTTTTGGTCACATAATTTCACAAGTTTTGATATAAATCACTCAGACAAATTCCTAAAGTGACATCACAAAAACACACACAAAGGTTAAACACACTGGTTTCTATACAGTCACTAAATATTGCTCCAACTGTGATATTTCCGCATGTATAACTGATACGACTCATGATATCCGGCTTGTAATCAATCACACGTGTGACACACAGTAACCTCTGAGTCGCCGGAGCCGAGCAGCACCTGTGGAACACCAGCTGTTTGCATTTTCTCTTTCATCAAACTCTGATTAAACACGTTCACAACAACATTTTCTCATTGTAGTTCCTCTTGTGTCATGTACGTCTCGGCTCCGTGTCACTGAAGCTTTTGAACTGGACGAATCCGTCTGTATAACACAGAATTCACTTTGTCTGAAGCCTCAGTTCAACAAACCAGTCAAACCTGATGTGCTTGTGCATGCCATGCTGTGTGCACAAAACATGGCATGCACAAGCACATCAAGTGTGTGTGTGTGTGTGTGTGTGTATGTGTGTGTGTGTGCTCCAGGTATTACTCATATTGTGGGGACCTAAATCTGTCTAGTCATGTGATGGGGAATTCAAGTTGTCATAATACAAATCATTACATTCCCGTGTTAATGGTAATAGGGTAAGTTTCCAGGAACTCAGTGTAAGTCATTGTGATGCCACCTGAAGTCAGGGAGACACGACTGTGTGTGTGTTTGTGTGTGTGTGTGTGTGTGTGTGTGTGTGTGTGTGTGTGTGTGTGTGTGTGTGTGTGTGTGTGTGTGTACATGCACTATCAAGCTCACACAAATACCAAAGTCTCAGTGTTGAAAATAGCTTGTGCTAAGAACGACATCACACAGAGCTGAGATCAAACAAATGATTATATTAGGGTAATGCATCACCTTATAATATCTTAAAGGGGACAATTAAATACACACGTGTACAGAATGAAGCATCTGACACAAAGGCTGACATTAAAGTCGTACTGAAGTCACACCAATATTTATGCTTTGTCGAACACTACATGGTTTATAGAGGCTTTTATTTTCCCAAAACAAACCCCAGGGAGGTGTAACCTGCTCGACATGAACCGGAGGTAACTCTACACCCGGTGTCTCTTTCTGACTCGCTTTCCCACGGGTGCTTCTCGTACACACACACACACAAGCCGAGTGAAACATGCATTCAACACAAAAGTCAAAGCAGCACTAGTCGTGAATACAGCGGTCTAGTGCGGTTCAGGACAAAACGTATAGAACAGCAGGGCCTGGTCCGCCATCGTCCCCTGTGTTTCATCACAGGACAACACGCCCTGAGGTGAGAGGCGTCCCACTGCTGCACCTGTGTCTCAGTGTCAGGAGTCAGAGACAGAGAGAGAGAGAGAGAGAGACTCACACAGGCACTTACAGCACCTGAAAGGCTCCAGCTTCACACACGATCTGGTAAGAGAGACTCAGCTTTGATTTCATGTCACCGTCTGGTTTTACCTCCATGTTAGATTTGGTTTCTGCCGCCTGAGCAATCACATCAGCAGCTTTTTAAATTGATCTCTAATGTCTGCTCCTATCGATTGGATTTTTAATCTGGTTTTGAAGAGTTCATAAACAACATACAGGTCTGGGATGAAGTTGTGTAGCACAGGACCTGGTTTTACTGAGATAAATGTAAACGGATGAGGCTGATAATCAGTTGTATAACCACTTAGAGTACCAGAGGCTGCTTTCTGTTGTACGAGTGTGTGCGTCGAGCAACAACCTGTCGTTTGGGGATTTCAGCTGTTGGGAATAATAAGTTCCGCCTCATTACACCGGGTTACACAAGAGTGCTTATAACTATATAACAATATAATGTGGGAAATAGGCTCACTAAATTACCCTTAGAATAAAGAATGATGAATATGTGTCGCTGATTAAATCACTGCTACTTATAATGAAGAAGCCATAAGCTACAAGTCTGACATTCAAATACGTTACCTAAGTAAAAGTACAAAAGAAGTAGAATTGAAATATTGGGTATTAAATTTGTGGCTTAAGCATCGAATTATTTTACTTTCAATTTTAACCCATGCAATGTACATGGTCAACAATTAGCATGAAAAGTAAATGAACGTCTGCTTTCAGGGTGTTTGTATGTTTGTATGTCAAGTTAGAAATTAAACAACTAAAACTTTAGTCCAAAACCTTTTTGTGATAAACCTTTTTCATATTTTTCTGTGATGTAATCTCTTCTTCATGGGCTGCATGTAAAGATGGACGCCATGACAGCTCCTGTCAAAGTGAAGCCAGAGCGTCTCCCCTAGCGTTTATCATAAACCCCTCCTCCTCCTCCATGTTACTGGGTGGGACAGGGTCAAGACGAGTTAAAGGACACATCAAATATATTCTTATCACACTGATGTTTTGATTTGTTATCTGGTGCTATTTTGGCTTCATTTCTGGACGGTGGGAGGAAGTGGAGACTTGCCGTCCATCTTTATTGACAGTGTCTGGTCCTTCTAATGATTTAAACTAAACTAAACTAAATAAAATGAGTTTAAAATTGACTTTAACTAATAACTTCAACAGAGAAACTGCTCTAAATGTTCCTCCGCTCCTCATCCTCTTACATAATAGAATTAAAACCTCAAAGAGAGAAGGAAACATGTTTATTCTGGGGACACGTGTGTGTGGACGTGGCCGACTTCACTGAACCGGACTTATTGGACAAATACTTTCAAACCACTCCAGCTTTGGAGCAAGCGACACAAAGAATCTGAGGCTGTTTGTATTTCACCTGCTGCAGTTACAAATCTATGTGTAGAATGAATAATCCTCAGCAAACACCTAACTCTTTTTTTCCCCTCAACCAAATATTTGTTCTAACACAAAGGGACCTGTGGGTGAAAGTGTAAAGAGGGACCTCACTAAGTGTGTGTGGGTGGGTGCATGTGTGTAGTTGATGAATACGTAATGAATACACAAACAATATCAGTGTAACAGTAAAACATTTGTCAGAAATTAGTCACTTCCTATGAGTCGCAAAGAATTAACGTTTTTCTTCATATGATCTGATTTAAACTCACTTTTTAATACACAACTTCTAATTTTCAAGAACATAAACAACAAATGATTTTCTCCTCTAGGACAACGTTGATCTTTCAGGTCCTAATGATGATGAATTGATTTTCTATTATTCTCATTAAACTGGATCTTATCTACTGAGAAACAGCTTTTAGAAAATGGGGGAAGTGCTTTTTAACTTAAAATCATCATTAGACAGAAATCATCTGTCAGCGTTCATTTATTGTATTTCTTTTTAGTTTTCAAGCAGATTGAGAAATAGTGTGTGTGGTTGTGTGTGTGTGTGTGTGTGTATGTATTTATCCGTTTTTTGTTACCTCTTTAGGACCTTTTTCAGTTACACACTATCCTTATCAGGACCAGTGGACCTCCTGGGGACCCAGAGTCTGGTCCCAGTGAGGCCACACATCAGTTGTGAGGTTGTGGTGAAGGTCAGAGGGAGGATGTGACCTGTGGTTAGGTTAAAGTTTGGGTAAAGCATGAATTAGTCCTGGTTAAAGTTAGGGTCAAGGTTTTGGTTAGACAGTCCACACTGAATGGAAGTCTATGCAGTGTCCTACTAACTTCTATGTGTGTGTTTCTTTGCTGATTCTTTCCTTTTGCTCGGATAATTGATTTTACTACTACAGAGAATTTTGTTAAAACATCTGTGAATGTCATTGTTTTTGCAGACACACTTTTTATACTTAAAAAAATCAAGATCTGTCATTAAATAAATAAAAGCGTCCACTCGGACTCATTCTACGGACTCACTGTTTGTGGCCTGATAGATTTAATGGTTGATATAACGATCCCTCCTCTTCATCGGGCCTATGAGGGGACAACCCTGATAATAATGACAGATAAGAGTTTTGGGTGTGTTGCAGAATTAAAACAAAACAATATTTTTCATGCCAGTCAGGCACTCAGCGTCTCTTTGTTCGGAGGTTCACGGTTCATGTTGCAGCATTCTTCTCCTCCAGAGCATCTTTTGTATCGTCACCTTTGTTCTTCTGTGGTAAAGGTGAATTTGTGACTGGAAAATAGCCGACAGCCACTCCCTGATTTTTATCTGCTGCCAATGAAAGAAGCTTAAAGCTTTAATGCACCAAGTGAATACGTTACACAACGATGACAGTGACTAGGCAAAAAAAATAAAGTTTATTGTGTAAAGAAAGGAAAAGACTATTTATTTGATATATGTTGACCTTTTTATGTTCCCCTTATTAATCTACATCTAAATTTTATAAATCCAGATTTTTTTTGGGATCTGCACCAGATCACACCTACTCATAGACATCAGTACCTGTTCTACATCAGTTTTTTCGTCAAGACCCAGAATTATTCTCCAGGAAATCAACTGAAATGTTGAAACAATCTCAGAACGTTAAAGAAAGAGGAAACAACTGTCGTGTCTTTCAAGCAGCAGAGTGTTGTCGAAGTTGATGTTGAAGGAAGGACACCACGGACCCAGTACTTACATGTATACAATGTTTATTACACGCAAGTATTACAGGTCAGGACGAGCTCTAGAAACTCGGAGATAACACACAAGCCAATAGTGAAAATCTGCCTTGCCTCTGCATGACAAGGAATCTTATAGGGGAGGTGTTGACCACAAAACTAGAGGTAAAATGACGTAACACATATGGTCGCTGACTAAATATGGACATGTTTTGGTACCTTAAGTTGAAGGTTCCTGCTAAATCTTTACCCATCCATTGGCAGGTCACTCTGCCAATGGATGGGTAAAGATCATTACCTAGGTCAAAGATCATTCCAAAAAGGGAGGGAACTGGCAAGACACATCTGGGACAATATTTAAAAGTCTGAGCATAAGAAGTCATAGATTGAAACACGTCATTCTGGTTTATAACCATGTTAAACGATCAATTAGCTGAATATATGACACAACCATCTTGGATCTGCCCCCTGACCTGGATCTGCAGCAAACTTGAACAGGTTCTTCTCTGAACCACAACCTTCCACCTGGTGATCTTTGCATAATCATGTCAGCTGACGGAAATACTAAATCCTTGGTGGAGGTGACTAATTGGTGAAGCACTTGTCCTTCTCATACAAAGATGATTGGTGATGTAAGGTTTTTGTTCTTGTATAAACAGAATTCAGGCTCTGATCAACCTCCTAGAACCTGTACACACATCTGTGTCACCTGCTCTCTCTGATTCCCTCCCCAGTGATTTTCAGCACAAAGGCACCCCCCCCTGTCCCATGAGAGTCGTCACATCATGAGATCACGAGGCCTGTTCCTGCTCATTTACCTTCTGGGAAGCTGCTTTGGTAAGATCACATTTTGAAGTCTTTTCTTTTCCAGACACAGAGGAAAACGCCTGATGATATTCTATAGTTTATCTTATTGTCAGCTTGTCTCATTAAAAGTCTAAAGTCACATTTGATCCTGCTTTTGTCCGTGCTGTTGTAGCTGCAGTGCCCCAGAGCTCAGGTGTACAAATAAAAAAATTAATAACACAAAACTATTAATATAAACCGGCCCTCAGTCCCACATCCACCAAGCTGCTGCAGGGAACCACAGACAACAGTCCCCTGACAAATGATTCCTACCTGAGAAACGTTTCCTGTAAAACCTCAGTGCCCAGAAAACATTTAAAGAACTAATGTTCTGTTGGTTTGGCTTTATTCACCGTTTATGAGAACAAAAGCAAGACTATGCAATCACGGCCGCCATATTGTTCCAAGGATAAAGAGGAAATTCGATAAAAGGACACACCTGTCGGACGTCTCTACCTCTTTAACCCCAAATCCTACAGTATGTGAAACAAAATATAACATTTAATAGTTTTTCCGGGAAGGAAATTCAGTGTTTTACATAAGATCACAACAAAATGTCAAAGCATGATGCATCTCCAGGTTTAGTTTTAACTCTGGGTACAGACAGCAGACCGGTCCCATCTGACCTGAAGGGACAGGATGTTCACGCAGCAGCAGAAATGTCTTTTGGACATTTTCTAATTAAATAATTAACCATGACGCACTGCAGCCTTTAATTTTATATATGTATAACTACTAATTTAGCTCAGATGCAGATTTGTAAAGTCATTTTCTCTCAATATGACCAAAATAACAGTTGTGAGAGATGCCTCAGACCAGTTTAGAACAAACTGTACTTTTGTTCAGTCCGCTCCCTAAATAACAAAGTAAGACTGAAACCAACAGGATCAGATGTAAAGAATCTAATAACATAACTAAGAGCTTCAGGTGTGAATGTGCCCTACGTCTCTCAGGATCTCGTCTCAGCTCTAACATTCAACTTTGTCTTTTTCCCAACAGGGCAATCAAGCGCTAGTAGGTAAGAACAGGAAGTTCTATCATTACAGTTTTGCATCATGTTTTCTTTTCCACTTTTCTTTACGACATTATTTCCCTCTGGTCTCAATTAAGTGATCACTTACTTTTTATATTTTATCTTGTAAATCTACAGAAATGAATCCTGCTCTCCAGGAGAAACCTGTGTTCCGGTGAGTGAAGCGCACGCTTATTATTATTATTACAGTTTAATTCACTTTCACAACTTCACCAGAACATTTAGTTTTTTTCCACTTATCTGCTTTTATAATCGATTCACTCCCAAAGCTAGAGGTGTTAACGTCACGTCCTGATTTAATCTGTTCATCGAGGATCGTTACTCAGATTGTTTCTGAAGAAGAAACGATAAGACAGCGACTTTAAAGATGTTACAAGTTGTGATTTAACCCTAGAACACTAACGTCGGGTGTTTTTTACCCGAGCGAGTGTGGTCATGGGATTTGGATTGTGTTGCTGCTGTCTGAGCGGTGTGGGTCCTTGGGTAGCTTCAGTCCGCTCACTGAGGTCATAAAAGGTCGGCTAGTTTCCCTGCTCCCATCCCTGGTTTTTTCAATAGGCACGTGTTCGGGTAATTTTTAGCCGACGTTAGTGATAGAGGGTAAGATATTTGTTGAATAAGATATAAGTTGTAAATGTTGAGGGGAGAAGAAAGAAGAATACTTCAAATTGCCATGTATTGTTTTACATTAATATATCATAATGTATTTTTTATCCGGTATATTATATCGGGTCAAATGTACCCAACGTAAGTGATGGTGTAACTAATTGTACTTTAAAGTTTTAGGGTCGATGTGGATTTTTTGTGTGTTTTCGTTATTCTAAGCTGACATAATAAAGTGGTTATAGGCTAATTGGGATTTTGCTTTGGCTAATATTAGCATTGACGGCTATTTACTTACAAATCCAGCAAAAACGTGACCTTCAACCGCTACAACCGGTCTGGACATTCTCGGAGTTTTCCTCTCAAGTAGGAAGAAGCAGCTGGAGATTGTTTGAGTCAGACACGTTCACAACAATAGGAAAAATGTCCGCAATGTGGGGGGCGTGGCTACAGAGCTGCAGAAGACTTAACGTTAAAATCACACTGCGGAAAGTTTTTGTTTGCTCTCAAATCCCCTGTTTCCAAGTCTTCTGCAAGTTTGGTTCCTCGAGTTCATCCTGAAGTTATTCTTGTTCTTTTGGAGCAACTGACTCTGACTTTCAAACTCGTGGTTTGCTTGTGACTCTGGAATTCTAGGAATTCAAAACAAAAATGCACAATAATCACACACCAATGATCTGTTTGTACATTGAACGCATCAGTTGCCTTCACCGAGTTTATCAATACATCTGGTAGTTTTAAAGGTGTGGACGGCACAACACCAACACTCTATCATGAGTCTATCAAGTTCGAGGGTTGTCGGACATGTTGTTGTGACTTGTTTGTCTTCGTTGTGTGTATTGTTGGGACTGTGAGACATTTTGTTCCTGCTGCGTACAACCACATCACAGGTTTTGTGTCTGAGGAGGCGATACGCAGCATCTGACAGGCACCAGTTCAGAGTTTACTCGTCTTTTGGAAAGACAACTGAATCTATCAGGCTCCCAAAGTCATTCCTTAGAAATTGTGTAAATAATACGGTAACCATAGATGTGTATGTAGCCATGTATTGGCTGGAGCCTGTTTCTATTCAGCCCCAGTGAAACAGCAACCAGCCACAATCTGTCCGGACAATCTGTTCCCACCCTGACTTCTCATTGTGAAGCACATTTCTATACGTTCATGGACTTTGTCTGTTTATAAGAAAGTTTATACGTCCAGAAACAGCTGCTGCTCTTTGTCTCACCGCTGGTAATAGAACAAATGATCTGAATCAGCTTAAATACATTTTCTTAATGTAAATAACGTGAATATGGCATTTGTAGTTACCTTTACGACGATCGTTCAACCGAGTGGGTTATATTACAAGCTTCTAAAGTGAAACACTGTCCTTTAAAACAGAGGTTTCCAGCCTTTTGTGGCCTCTGACATCTTTAAAAATCGTGTATTGTCTGGTTTTAAGTTTCATATGTCTACGAGTAAACAGCTCCAACAATAAGTTATATAGAATCTCTGCCTCCACCTCTGGCAGCTGCCACAGTAACGTGCTGCTGACACAAAGTAAGAACACAAAGAACTAAAACTTTCATGGCTCTAATTTCTTATTGCTCTTATCATTCTTTCCAAGGGCCGGGATTCAACCTTGCACTTCTTCCGCTGTGTGGGGCTGCCATCGAACCACACGGGCACCGGCCACGTGCGCAGACTGAAGGACGTGCTGGAGGCAGCGATGGACGTGTACACCTTCATGGTACGGCTCAGAGCCAACACCGCAGGAGTGTCCCCGTGAACAGCTGGAGGAATGTTGTCTTGAGTTCCAACCTGACCAGTTACAGCAGTTTCTCAAGAAGCGTCAGACTTTCCACACTGTCACAGATCAGTGAGAGACTGTTCTGGAGCTGGAGGTTGATTGGTTGATTGATTTTTATTTATAGATTAGCATAAGATAAGACAAAGGAAATACATTGGATTACATGTGAAGGTGAGAAAACCCTTGTTTCCAACCTGGTGCCGAGATGTCGAGACAAAAACAAACCAGAAAAAAACACACAAAAACACACAAACTAATCTAGACACAAACTAGGTCAGAAAACAAACAGATGTCACATGTATTTGTCAACCTGTTTTATTTATGATTTACTGACAGTTCAGTTGAACACATTTATCTATTTGAACATAAAATAAATCCACTCTCATTCTTCTTCAGCTTGATTTTTATTTATGGATTAGCAGAATCTATCAGGGAAAAAAAATCAATAGGATAGAATGCTAAAGTGAAAAAACATTTATTCCCAACATGGTGCCAAGATGTCAAGATAAAAACAAAGACACAAAAACACAAGAACTAATCTAAAAACTAAAAAATGACAGAAAAAAACCCGTCAGATGTATTTGTTGATCTGTTTTATTAACATTTCAGTTATTTGATGTTAAAATATCCACAAAATCTTCTTCCATGATTGATTCTTGTAAAACGTTTTCACGTCCTTTCATCCCCACAGAAGACGAGCGTGACAGGAGTGCCCATCCTCAGCCTGCAGGGGGCTCTGGAATGGAATCCCAAAGCAGACCCCATGCAGAACGAAGCCCTGGTGCAGATGTGGCTGGAGGTGAAGATCAAGCCGCTGCTGAAATCCATCACCAAACAGTTCCTGACCTGCCTCAGCACCAAGACATTCAGCTGCTCCACCTACCAGACTGTGTACGTCCATCTCTGTGTATCAGTGAGCTTCAGTGACCACGGCAGCTTCTCATCCTCCTGTCTTTCCTTCCAGGGTGAGGGAGCTCAGCCTCCATTACTCTGGGATGGAACCAGTCAAACAGAAGTGGATCTACAGCTTCTTCATGTACCCCTTCCTGTCCGGAGATAGAGTCGCTGGTAAACGTTTGATTCCCTTTACAAGTCTCACTTCTAATTTACCGGGAGATTCAAAGGTTTTATTCATCACTTGCTCATTTAGTTCATGCATTGACATACACTGATTAATAAGGCCACCGGGAAATAAACAAAGAAAGTACAATTAAAATTTGAATAAATATTGCAAAATCAAATCTGTAGCATAGCATTTTTTAAATATAAATACTTCTAAATACATGTCACGCTCACAAACTACATCCCATGAACTAAACAGAGACCCTAAGCAAACAGTAATCAATCAAGTTATAAAAAACTCAACAGGAACAATGTGAATTCACTAACTAATAAAACAATTACATAAACACTGACACGCAGCAAATATGCCTTCACATCCTACCGTCTAATTATCTTGTTGCTTTAAACTGTAACAAAAGTAAATTTACATCTAAATAGGATGACCTGGATCTGTGCTCAAAGGGACAATAAGACCAGTTTTCATCCAAGACTATTGTGCAAATACTTTTGGAGGAGAAGAAGAAAATGTGCAGGGTGCGGCCTATTGTACAGAAGCGTCACGTTATGAGTCGTGACAGATTTATCTGAGGGAACCTGAAACTGAGGCACGTTGAGAAGAGGACATACCGTCCCTCCGTCTCCTGATGCAGCTCAATAACATCACGGATCTGGGTTCTGATCTGGCTCAGCACCAAATTGCACAAACCCATAAATGTCAGTCCCCTAAACGTGTCTTAATTAAAAACATATATATATGTATATAGATATATATTCAATGTAAAAAAAATCCTATTTATCACTATCTACTCCAACTTTTAATGCCGCAAATTCCGTGGGATTCTAGTTTTTGCATAATCCTGCAAACAGACAAACAAACTAAAAATCTTTTGTCATATTCACTTTATATCAGAGTAGCCTGCGGGCAGCACAGTAGATTGAGATGCTTGGATAAGCGACATTACATGATGTATTTCTTTTCCTCTGTTTTGTTGATTTGTTTTTAATTCGTGTGTAATCTCTGTGCAGGTTGTGCGAGTCGAAACGAGAGCAGCGAGGACTGGCTGATGAAGAATTTCGGTGCTTTCAGAGCCATGGCCCGTATAAAGGATCTTTCCACTCTCAACATGGTCTTCAGTGGAGTGAGTGAACTTGATTTACAGGATTCACAGCCTCAGGGCCCAAGAGAGCGGAGAATTCCAACAGCGTTTTCCCTCCAGAGACGTTCAGAGGAAACGTTCACCCTGTAGAAAAGCGTTAGCTAAATGAAATGTAATGTACATTCAAATCAAAGCCAAACACTTTCCCAACCTCCTCCTCTGTTCTCATCCACAGCTGGAGGTTCTTCATCTCCTGTGCCCTGCGCAGAAGGCCGAGCTGCTGATGATGCCCGGGGTCCAAAGTTTGGACAACGGCACCTTGACGCTGATCTTCCACAGTTTGCTGACAGGGGGTCCTCGTCCCCCTCACCCTTCTCCCTCTCACCCTCCTCCCACAATGAGCCCTAGCTACAACTGGACGAGCCCTGGCTACAACTGGACGAGCCCTGGCCACAACCGGACGACCCCTGGCTACAACTGGACGACCCCTGGCCACAACTGGATGAGCGTTGGCCAATCCTGGACGAGTCCTAGTTATCCACCCAACTATAGTCCACAACCTACACATGACCCTATGCCTCCACACCGAGGCATCAGAGAGGTACTGGGATGTTGCGTGAATTATTCCAGTTCTTAAATGCTCAAATATCATAGTATTACTTTTTTTGAATAATATTTCCACATGATTTTATGTATTTTTACAGAGTTATTGCGTTTTTACTGATGCTTCTTACTTTTTTCGATCCCCTTGTTGCTTTCCTGTCACAAGTCCCATGGCTACAAACACAAATCTCACCTCCACTATTTAATAACACCTGGTTTGTCCTGTAAAAAGCTTGTAACTCACCACTTGTGTCCCACTTACAGGTTGTAAACGGGTTCATGACGGCTTTCAAACCCATCGGGAGCTTCGTCCATGAGTTTGTGTCCTTAACACAGGAGGTACAGTCGCACACTCTGTGCACACACACATTCACACACACACATACACTGACGTACACATGCAAGTGACTCCTGATCTGCTGTGTGTCCCCAGAGAAACGTGTCAGAGATCAGGAGCACCACTCTGACCCAGTTCCTGCTCAACTGGACCCTGTCTGAGCTAGCAGACTTGTATCGGCCGCACAACGCGTCCGGCGAACCAGAGCCGCCGGAGTTTGATGTGACGAACGTGGAGGACTGGTACAAGCAGGTGGTGATGCCCGTGCTACGGAGGTTTTTGCCAAACTCTGGGGACATGATGCATCAAAACATCAAACTTGCCTTCCACGAATTGTAGTAAGTGCAGCACAACTGTTTGATTTTCCCTTTTGTCCTCTTTAGCTTGTTGTTTTTGTTTTACTTCACTGTTCAGCAGCAGTAGCAGATTTTTTCCAAAGAAATATCATTAAAACAACCTTGTACTCTGCAAACATGACATCAAATCTATACAAACGTGTCTGTTGATGTGGTAAAACGCCACAGCTTGTATAATTGTGTTATTGGGTCATTTTGGAGTCATTCCGCCCCCTAGTGGTCAAAATCGTATATATGCTCCTTTAATTGAGGACTCTCAATCCAGCCTTGGTCAGTCTGTGTTCCTGTGTAGTAACGTTGTGTATTATTATGTCTTATAGAAGTGTGTGTCCTGTTTTTGTGCAGCTATCTGGACCATCAGAAGGACAACGACACCGCTGAGATCCAGGATGTTTGCAGCATCACCCTTGATAAGAGCCCTTGTGGGGTGAGGCTCGTTATTTATCAATAACGAATGATTAGAGTTCTGTGTACCTGGAGACTCAGTACTCATATTATATATATTAATATGTTGTATTGTTTTCCGCCAGCTGACGAATGCGGTGAGGAACGTGGCCCAGGTGTTACACTGCGCTGCTCGGTCCAACCTGATGATGACGGAGGAGACGATCATGGAGCTGATCATCGAGCTGACAAGACAACTGAACTCATTCATGAAGGAGTTATCCTCCACCGTGAGTATCCATCTATATATTAATTTTATATTTATTGATCACATTCATAATCAAACATTTTCAGTGGTAGATGCATTTAATGTGATTTCAATGGATCTTAAATATAAAAGCCCTTTTCGCTGTTTACAGATAGTGTTGATGTTGACACACTTTTGACAAATACAAACTTCTTCTATTATATATATTATATTAATACTAATTTAGTGTCAAACAATTGTAGAATCAATTCCAGTCTTTTTTTCCAACTGTGCATTTAAACCTTAAGCTTGAGTTTAACATTATTTAAGTTTTCATTTTGTCTTAAAATGAGTTTTTGCAAAGCTGCTAATAAACTAATTTAGTTAGATTTCTTTTGCCTTTATAGACAATCACAGACACAAAACCTTCACCAAAACCTTTTATTTCCGCAGCTTTTTGAAATGAATACTAAAATTTGCATCCCCCCCCCCCCTAGAACTTCAACCAGTTGGGCTCAGACATTCACGAGATCTTCTCTGAGGAGGAATCTCCGTCTATGACCCTGCAACACCTGCAGGACCCGGAGTTCATCGAGATCTGGTTCAAGGTCAAGATGCTGCCCCTCCTGCCGGCCGTGCCCCCCCCACTCCTCGCCTGCCTCAGCACAAAGAACTTCTCCTGCCCCGTCTTCCAAACCATGTGGGTTCACAGGTCCCAGCTGCTCATTTCAGTGCAGTACTTAAGTGTAGTGATTGTCATTTTGTTTTTTTGTCTCTTTGTCCAGTGTCGCAGATCTCAGCAAATACATGAGTGTCCTGGAGGCTGATCCAAAGTTCAGTTACACAATCTATCACAACTTCATCTACCCCTTGCTGGTGACTAAACAGACCTCTGGTGAGCAAGCTGATGATCTTCATACGGAGTTAAAGACATATTTCATATTTTTATCCAGCATAAAAATCTCAACAAGACATTCTGTAAAATAATTGGATTTATAGATGGATGTATTTAAATCTTTTCCTGAGCAAGAATAGTAAGAAACAAAGTGTAAACATTTTTTTTACTGAGATAAATGTATCAAAAACATACACAATAGTTTATTGTATTATTTGGATTGCTGATACATTAATATGTATCATTTTAGTGTGAAGTTCTTTAATATGGAGCCAATTTTAGCTACTTTTTATACTTCCAGTACTAAGATATTCAATATCAATACTTTTTAAAGCAGCATAATCCCTGTTTGAGTTGCAGTGATTATAATAATAGGCTTATGTATGAAAATGATGCAGTTTGATTTCTAATATTAAATTGAATTTTTGTAAATGTATCGTGTTCTCTATGTATAATTACGGATAAAGTAGAAATAAGTATTTTTTTTTTTTTTATAAATCTGTTTACTGAAACACATCACATCATGTTACATGAACTTTACAAATAGATGCATGTTTTTTTTGTTGTTTTTTTTAGTTTTTTTTTTCAAAATAATAAATTGGTATGTTGAATGAAATGATACTTCAAATAACTGAAGTGCAGAAGTCGAGTTAATGTCCTGAGTTACGTCTGAATTGTTCTTCCTCTTTATCAGGAACGAAATGATGACGTAATCTGGTTCATTTCAAATCTATGAATGAATTTCTGTGCTGGTGTTTCAGATCCAAACTGCCTCACAGCCAACAGCAGCGCAGAGTGGCTGAAGAAGACCTTTGGCTACTTCTCCAGATTCGCCTTTATCACTGACTTCTACAAGCTGAACCCAAACTTCGCTGGGGTGAGAACATCCAGTAAATACTTTGTCTCCATGAACTACTCCTGAGTGAAGCCGTGAAGTAACCTGTAAATATTGTCTCCTGTCCTGTGATCAGCTGGAGGTTCTTCACCTCCTCACGCCCAGACAAATCACAGAGATGCTGCTGGTGCCGCTCAGGACTCCTCCGGGGAAAGATGTCGTCATCGACCGAGTGTTTGACTTCCTGATGGGGTCTCCTGAAACGTTTGCAGGGGTCTTACAACACCTGCCTCAGCTCGCCATGATGGTAAACGCTCATCCAACACATCCCACCGTCCTGCACCAGAAACTGTCGCTGTGCTGTATGATAACAATATTTCATTTCTCAGGTCAATACCTCCTGTGATGTCTTCAAACAAATGTGAGTACTTTTACTTTGATAACTTGCATGATATTATTCTTCAAATTAGCTCAAATAAGTATACGATATCGACAGTGGGTGATATTGTTAAGATTCAACTTGTTTACCATGTGAGCCATGACATAAATCAACATACATGTACTTTTATGTCACAATATTGATTATAAATATTAATTAACTTAAGGTAAATGAATGGAGAAGGTTCAGGTGTGAAATAAGGAAACAAGGTTTTATCGATACAAAACTCAAAAGCTTGAGAATCGATGTATAAATGTACTTATTATGAATTTATACTTATTATTATTAACTATTTGTTCATCTATTGGTTGGTTTTTCTGCGCGCTATCTATCAGAACGTTGTGACAAGATTTCAGTAAAAGTTTGTAGAAAGTTGGGTCATGGGTCTTTTCCTATATTTAATCAACAAATTCAAAGAGTTGTGTAGTTTTGTTGAGCTCTCAGGGTTTGAGTTAAATGTTTGTGTTTGTTACTCATCAGATTTGTGCGACTGTACGAGGCCGTTCCGTCTCTTCCTCCGGACTTCGAGCCGGTCGTCTGGGACGGAATAGACCAACTGATTAGAATTGCTCCAGATGGTCAGTCTCACTTTTTAACACATATACTCACAATTACCTCACAAATACAATTTAAGCTTTTATTTGTATTTAAATTTTTTCAATTACATTTTATTGTCTAGTGTTAACTGAGTGTTTGTGTGTCTGTTTGAACAGAATGTGTTCCAGCCAACCTCACGGTGAGATCTCTTATTAATTTGGCTCAAATTGTATTTCCAATTAATTCATTCATTACTTTATTATTTTGTACTGATCTTGCAATATATTCTTTTAAATGTATTTAATCTTTCTTCCACAGTGCCCAGTTACTCTCTTCAATGGTAAGAACTCAGTTTTTACACCATTTATCACTCATGACATAATATTAAGTGCTTTTAGAGTTTAAATCAATGTTTTTGTTTTCACAGCCTCACATTGCCAACGAGTCAACAGGTATTCATATTATATTATTATCTGTTTATAACAGAACCGCTGGAACCGTCTCTGATGTGTATTTGTTGGTTTTCTCAGCTCGGACCTGGAGTCTCACTTGAACACTTCCACCTCTATGTACGTCTCCTGTAATTTCACCCTGGAGAAATATGCATGTGCAAAGGTGAGTCGAAATTTGGAATAAAATATATGGTATTTGTGCATTTGTGCATTTGTGGCTAAATAAACTAAATGACTGTGTCTGGCGTGCAGCTGGAGGACTTCACAGCCAATCAGCTGGTGTCTCTGCTGAAGTGCGACCTGCCTGGAAACAGCAGCCACTCCAAGACGCTTTGGAAGATGCTGCTCACGAAACTCTCCAACGTCCTGGACCCAGCTCTGGACCTGCTGGCCAACACTGTGAGTGGCTTTTTAACACCAACAATGATTCAAATGTTCAACACCTGCAATGAGTTCGAAGGATGTTTCTCCTGATTTAACCCAAACGATCTCGCTCGCAGTCGATGGCCATGTTGGGTCCGTCAGCGCTGGAGGTGTTGGATGTGATCGGCGAGATCCGAGTGTCGCTGCTGACTGACGAGCAGCTGATGAACAGCAGTGAGATCAGGAAGTGGTTCTCCGGACGCCTGGGAGCCTTCCTGCCGTCTGCGTCCGTGAGGTTCCTGCGCTGCCTGGGCCACAGGAACCTCAGCTGTCAGGCGTACCAGCAAATGTAAGATACACATTGTTGTGAACACCACATTGCAAGAACACTTTGAGGGAATTCCTTTAAATTCAGTACACACATTCACTTGGCCTCAAAGATGAACTGATTAGAATTTAGAGGTCAAACCGTTGCCTTGTGAACACGTTATTTTAAAAATACCCTGAGATAATCCTTTCAAATTTGGCACAAATGTTCAGTTGGATTCAGATATTACCTGATTGGATTTTGTTGGTCAAAGGTCAAAGGTTAAGGTCACAGGGGCCTCATAGTAGCAAAGTAATTTATCTTGGATTGAAGAAGATTGAAGATTCTGTGTTCTGATGTGAGATGTTTGACCCTTGGGACGATTCCCAGCGAGGAAATCAACTTAAATCTTCTCTGCGTGTGATTCTATCGTCAGACTGCAGGTGTTTATCCACCGTTTTGATCACATGACCTTAAAACAGAAGCACGTGGTCCTGAAGAACTTCATCATCCCTCTCCTGTCACAACCACACTCAGGTACCCGCTGCCCCCAATCACCATAAAGCTGCGACTGCTTTCAGGTATTCTGAACAGAAATGTGTTAACGCCTTCACGTGCATCTCTTTATCTCCGTGTTGCTCCAGGTCCAGGTTGTGTGAACGGCTCCGGAAACAGCACAGAGTGGCTGAAGAAGAATCTCGGTCCATTTTCGGCGTTCTTGTCTCTCACGGAGCTTCTGGATCTCAACCCACGCTTCAACGCTGTAAGGGCAGACAGCAAAGAATTAAAAGAATTAACCCATCCCGTTATTGGTTTGTTATTTACAGCAGTTGTAAACTTTCCCTTCCTTCCTTTGTGTCTTTTTAGATTGAGGCCCTTCGCCTCCTGACCCCGAAGCAGAGCGCGGAGCTGCTGGTGTCGACTCATCCTTCACTCCTGGACAAAGAGGTCATCATCAATAAGCTGTTTGACTTCCTGACGGAGGCTCCGGAGCAAAACAAAATTCCAGAGTTCTTGTTCTTCCTCAACATGTTCCTCCAAAAGGTAAACAGAGCCCAGATCGTTGTCTTCAGAAAACTTTGCACCGCTTCTTAAAATAATCCTCTGTGTTCTCTGCTTTTCAAGGGAAATCTTTCCTGCTCATCGTACATAACACTGTAAGTTTGTGTCTGATTACAGTATGTTTGGATTTTCAGATTAATAATCAAGGCATTGTGATGTTAACTCCACATGTGTTGGTGTTGCAGGTTTACCAGAGTGGACATGGCCCTGACTGAAGTTTCTCCTGATGTAGCTTCAAACATCACCTACAGCAAGGTGGTCCTGTCCAAGCATCTTCCACCAGGTGAGAAACAGTCTGTCAAATCATATTAACTCACAGGAAAGGATATTTTAATCCTGTTACCTCAAACTTTACTTTCCTACTTTCTACTTTTTTACTTTAGGACATTTCCTGTTTTTTTATTATGACTGCACAAGTCAATGAAATGGAATTACTTCAGTTGTTATGTTTTTTTTGCATCCTATCCCCAAACATTCACCCTGATGAATTGGGATATAATGAAATGTTGGGACCTCCATTCATCATTGGGGATGAAGCACAATCCCAAACTATAATTCCGCTCAGTAGCGCACATACTTCCGCCAACGTTCTTATTAAATTTAATCCAACTCATAGATCTTCTAAAAATGAAAGATTTATTTAACCAAGGTACATTTATTCTTCAATGGGAAATAAGAAACACTGTGTATGAACCAGAATCATTTGCATTATCAAGACTGGCTTTAAAATGAATATTCAAAGTTTTTCTTTTATTCCTCGGACATGAACATTCCTTTATTTCCCATTATTATGTTTCCGTAATGTGAAGTTATCACATCAATGCATTTGTTTATGTTTATTTTAACTATATCATTTAGTAATTGTCATTGATCTGTCTTTATAGGTTGCATCATATACAGTGGAAATGTAAGTAAATGTGTTTTTTGTGTGTTCTTTATATTTTCTCATTATTTAATGATAAAAGTCCCATAACCATCTCAACCTTCTTCCCACAGTGCAGCGTAACTATAGCAAATGGTAAGTTCCTCCGCTTGTGAAATAAATGTTTAAAATAATTAAATATTTGAATGTTTATCATCACCATGATTTAATTTGTTTTTTGTCTGTTTTCTCCACAGAAACCGACATTTGTATTGGAGTGAACAGGTGAGTTCCAGAAAACACAAAATATGATCATGTTTATAATGTAAATATAATAATAATTCTCAAATCTTTTAAACCACAGCACGGAGCTGCAGCTGCTTCTCTCCAGGGGCAACGTGGGCGGACGTCTGTGTGACTTTGCCGCCGAGGAATTTGCTTGTGCATCGGTAAGATTACGATATAAAGATCCTTAAATCTCAAAACAGCCACTGTTTGTCGGTGAACTGTTTCTCACCTGTTGTCGTCCTGCTCTTCCAACACTCAGCTGTCAGCGCTAACTTCAGAACATCTGGCTGCGTTGCTGATGTGTCACCGCTCGTCCAACTCCAGCGGATCCAGACCCGTCTGGAAGCTGCTCCTCTCCAAAGCCTCCCACGTGCTCGATGGAGCTCTGGATCTTCTCGCCAACAAGGTACAAAACAGCCGTTCTCCTCATTTGTACCATTTAAAGTCAAGCACATCGTTAAAATGCACAAAAGTTTCCCAATATATCAAACTCTGTGTCCGAGAGTGTTTTGAGATTTGTTAAAATAATAATTTCCTTTTGTAAAGATGGATGACGTATTTCCACTTCCTCTATAAATGCAGCAAAAATATGAATATGGGCGCAGCCAACTTGCTTTTATAAATAATTTGGAACCAGAGTCGGTGCAGTATTGACGTCTCAACCTGTTTTTATATCATCAGATAACGAATTAAAACCAAATTTACTGGAAATGTTAACAAAAACGACAGAAATCATCTTTATTTGACGTGTACTTTGACTAACATGGACCAGGCTGCGTTTATTTATTAATAGCTCATCATATCCTCCGTATTTATTCACAGTCTATCACACTGAGAGAGTTTTTAAAACCCTTTCTTTTAGACTCTGGACCCCAGAAATCCTGCGTTGTCAATGATTCTGGATTCCATACGAGAAATCCGATTGAACGTCTTAGACATGATCAGCATCAACCACCCGGCCCTCATCAAGCTGTGGTTCGGTCGCCGACTTCGCCCGCTCCTGCCGGCGGTTTCCCCGGACTTCCTGTCATGTGTCGTCACGAAGGGACTGAACTGCACCACCTACCAACACATGTGAGCAGCACTGACTCGTTTCCTGTGACCTTTAACCTCTTGGTTCCTATGAAAGAAATCTGAGTTGTCAGAATATTGTCGCCCTCTGAATTTATCTTGTTGTTTTTAACTCAGTCTGCAGATTCTGAGTCAGCTCCGGCCCAACATGACTTTAGCCAAGCAGAAGTCTGTCTACCTTCACTTCATCAAGGTTTTCCTGACCAGGAACAACACTGAAGGTATGTGATCGTTATATCAACACAAAGACAAAGTGTCCAAATTAAGATTAACGTTTGGAAGCAACATGAGTTAAAGTCCATAGTGATGAATGAGACACGTTTGGATCTCAGCTGCATCTCTTACCTTGACCTTTGACCTTTGACCTTCATCGGTTAACAGCTTTTTAAATAAACTTGTGGTTTTGTGTTCCAGACCCGAGCTGCAGCCTCAACACCAACAGCTCTGGAGAATGGCTGCAGAAGAACGTGGCAGGTTTCTCTGACCTCCTCTCGTTCTCCGACCTTCAGATGCTCTACGCCAACTTCTCAGCGGTACCTTCTGCTCCCTTGGATCTGCTGATTATTCTCTATATAACCTGTTGTATGTGTTAATGTGATATATATGTGTGTGTCTGTGTTCGTGCAGTTGGAAGCGTTGCCTCAGCTGACGGTTCTACAGCTGGCACAGGTGTCCTCCACCCCTGGTCAGATCAGATCTGCTGCCCAGGTCGCCATGGTGATGAAACACGTCCCCAGCCATCAGCTCGCTGCTTTCTTTGATACGTTCTCACCTACAGCCATGGTGAGTGAGCGCTACACGTACAATCCTCTGAGATTATAACTTTAAATGGTTTTTAAGTCAATATAAATCAAGTCAAACTACAACTCAGTTTTTTAGAGTCTTTCTCTCTGTGGTTCCTGTTTCCTTGAATATATATCTGTTCTCTTCCTCTGCAGGACCATGTGAACATGATCCCCTCTCCGGTGAGGTCGGCCATGTTGCAGGTTGTGTTTGATCGAGCGAACCTCTCCAGCGACTCGGTGAGTGACTCGGCTGTGATGCCGTGGCTCCTCATTCGCCTGCCGCCGCTGCTGGTCGGTCTGTCACCGCGCCACGTGGCTTCGTTCTTCACGATAATGAACGGAAGGAACTGCAGCGTCGAGGAGCTGGGGTATGTCTGGATGTTTATTAAAGGGATCTCAGACGTTTAGAGCCAACTGTATATCAGGAACCAAAATGATCCATTCCCTTATTTTTTATTGTTTCTTTTTCAGAGTCATGGAACTTAATTCAACAATCTCATCTCTAAGCAATGAGACGAAGGAAGACATCTACAGCAACATCGTTCAGATGCTCAGAGGTAAAGGAATCACACTGTATCCTGGATCTGCCCGTTTACCATCTCTGAAACCAAACTTTCACTCCTGGTTTTAACTTCACCTCTTTCACTTTCTCTTATTCAAGGATCAACACCTCTCCGATGCTACGGCAACAACTACAACCACAGTTACTACATCTTCCTGCAGAGCAGGTTCATGGGATTCCAGTTCCCCAACCTGACCACCTTCCTGTCGCTCATGCCTCACAACAGAATGCCACAGGTGGACGTCCAGAAATAATAGAAGCCTGTGTGAAGACGAAAGTAGAAACCAAATGAGTAGAATGACTTATTTAATGTCTCCTGTTCTCCTAGTTGTTGAACTCCATGCCTCCGTCGCATCTTGGCGATTACCTCCGTCGTCCTGACATCGCTGACAGTGATGCGGAGCTCTGCGTCCTCTTCAACAGCTACAGCCAGACACCAGAGTTCCTGGAGCAGGTATGTACCACAAAAACAAATACACAAAGAAACCTCAGTGAGTTTATGATGTAACCTTATGCATGTGTGTATTCCCTGCAGGAGTCTCTCCCTGCGGCGGTGAGGCGACCCACGCTGCCTTGTGTCTGGCCACTTGCTCTCAGCAGCTCCAAGAGGTCAGAGGTCAATCTCTGGTTTGACCGAAGCCTCAAAAACTACTATGAATTCCTCACAAAGACTCTTATCAGCCCCAACACCACAGACAACGCCACCTGTCTGGCCTTCCAAAAGATGTGAGTACGATGTACACACCTTTTTTAAATACATGAATACAATAATAAGTATATATTGCATATAAAAACAGAAACTTAGTATACATTTAAATATACAAGTACATATAATGCAAATATCCCCTTTTATCTGGAAGGGCAAAGTACAAACTGTATAGCTGCATTCAGATGTAATAACAGCCCAAAAATGTAATAAACCACAAACGTGATACAAGTCATATTTAAAAGCTATTACATGTTTTGTGGCATGTAAATCTATCTGGTAATAGCTAGATATGATGAAGTTATTAAAGCTTTTGGTGGTTTTAATTAACTTTTTCAGATAATATACACATTTATAAGCACCTATTGGCCTTTTCCTGTGAAGATCTCAAGGGTGTAAATTCCTGATCAACATGACGGTGTACTGAAACCAACATTATGAATTATTACCGTCTGCGATCTAGTGAATTGTGATATTTAAATAAAATGTGCATGATTTCATTTTGTTGTATTTCAGCGTCTCAGTTCTTGGCGTCTACAACTACACAACTGCGGACTTCGGGAGGCGAGACGTGTTCACCAGCATCAGGTCCTACCTCTACTCAGGTCAGTCTGCAGATCCAATCACATGAGATTAGATAAGATCAGATAAGGTTAATCAATTCTTACAATGAAATGAATTTAAATAAAATGATCAATGGACCTGATCCCTCATCTGCCACCGACAGACTTATGGATTTAAGTCCAACAGGTTACATTTATAATTTAGGATGTTTTTAGTATTACATAGGATTGAATAAATCCTTTTTTCATTGTCATACCAGTAAATTATTTTAAATGTAGACAAATATTGCCCAGAATTATTGAATTTGATTCCTTATATTTGCTGTATTTTTCAGTACTTACCCACAAAGTCCATATAGAAACTCCACATTATGACTTGAATTGATGAACTACAGAAAATTTATTAACTGAGTAAAAAGAAATATATTTTAGATTCTCTTAAAAATCAATTTGAAGCAGAAACAGATCTCTGGTATTGTCTTGTATTGAACACTATGTTTCTACTAATATCAGACTTGAACAAAATGGTCATGGTGCAGAAACGTTTCAATCTGTCTATTTGTAAAGTTAGTTTTATTCATGTCAGTATAATTTCTCCAATTAAAACGTTTTTAATGTTCCCTTGTAGCGACTGGGCCCAGATGTTACAGCTCCAGCGACCCGGAGCTGAACTCCACCGCCTGGTTCGCTGAATACATCGGCTCCTTCGCTCCGTTCCTCACTCTGGAAGATCTCCATGCGTTTGGATCACAGCAGGTACGGAACTCCTTTTTAAACCACAACACAGGTTGAATAGTAAAGAAATAAGTGAGGATCGGTCGATGGTGTATAGATTTGCTGCTCAGTTCATCGCCCTCCCTCCCCCCCGCAGGTCATCCAGGTGTTCACCGTGAATCCGCTGAACATCGCCCTCTTCAACCACTCGGTGTTTCAAGTCAACTTCACCAACTACTACACCGGGCTTGTGTATCTGCAGGACAGCAACTTCAACCCCATACAGTGAGCCTCAGCTTGTGAAACGTGTTGTGAAACCCTCCAGATGTTCTTCTCCCCTAAATCCCTTCTTCTCTCTCTCTCTCTCTCTCTCTCTCTCTCTCTCTGCAGTTTGCCTCTGGTGTTTCGCTGTGTCGCCCCTGGGGCCGCGTTCAGTCAGCTGTCTGAGGAGCTGAGTGTTGTGGTGCTGAGGAACCTGACCATCATCTGTACAGACCTGGACCCACAGGTAGAGCATGATGTGTTAGCAGAGGGTTAACTGGTTAGTCAAAGGTCAAAGGTCATGGGGACCTCAGATAAACAAGAGTTTGGCCTCTTGGGCATCATGTCTCAAATCTGCCTTCAGGGAGTTTCCTTAATTTTGACCGGTTGTCACTTGGACTCAAAAGATGAACTGATTGGTTTTTAGTGAACAAAGGTCAAAGGTCACTGTGAAAATGTATGTAAACTGAAACTGGTGGAGGGTGATGATTTCACTTTCAGCTCCTGTTGCCATGGTGAGGACCTAGGTGTAGTTCATGATGCATAACTGAACTTGTTAAAACAGGAATCGCAGGTGTACTGAAGCTTCCACCTTGTACCTGTACACTCTGAATATGTTTTTCTCTCTGCTGGTAGATCTCTGCAGCCTTGGCGGGTAACTTCGGTGACGCCCTTGACGCCGCGAATATCGCTTCCCTCGGCCAGGAGGCCAGCAGCCTGTCCATGGCTCAGCTCAACTCCATCAGTGCTGAGGTCCTGCTGGCATCTCTGAGCATCCTCAGCTCCGTGACGGGCTGGAACGAGGGTCAGGCCAAGGCCATTATCCTGGCCCTAATGTCGTCAGGGCAAATGCAGGTAACTGTCCGTTCGCTTCACTCCACTGTGGCTTGATTTGAGATGTTACCATCATCATCTTCATCTTGTTCACCTCGTCTTCCTCTCACCAGATCAACAGCTCCTCGTCGTTGATCATGCTGGGCTCTCTGGTTATGGGATGTCCCACCTCAGCGTTCACCAGCTTCAACGGCTCCGAGCTTATTATTTCGGGTCAAAATTCTGCTTTCGTGGCGAACCTGATGTCCGCTCCGCTGATCGTCCAGCAGGTCTTCGTCACCCAGGTACAGAAGATGCTGATCAGTATAAACAGCTTTTTATTTATGTTGTCCAAAATCACACATATGACATATGACAAGTCTTTGAAAAAAAGTATGAAATGTGCAGTTCAGAAAAACTGCTCCTTTACAATTTGGAGAAACCGATTCCAGGTTATTGGGCTTGTGAGCAGAAATAGATAGATAGATAGATAGATAGATAGATAGATAGATAGATAGATATATAGATAGAAAGATAGATAGATAGATAGATAGATAGGTAGGTAGATAGATAGATAGATAGATAGATAGATAGATAGATAGATAGATAGATAGATAGATAGATAGATAGATAGATAGATAGATAGATAGATAGATAGATAGATAGATAGATAGATAGATAGATAGATAGATAGATAGATAGATAGATAGATAGATAGATAGATAGATAGATAGATAGATAGATAGATAGATAGATAGATAGATAGATAGATAGATAGATAGATAGATAGATAGATAGATAGATAGATAGATAGATAGATAGATAGATAGATAGATAGATAGATAGATAGATAGATAGATAGATAGATAGATAGATAGATAGATAGATAGATAGATAGATAGATAGATAGATAGATAGATAGATAGATAGATAGATAGATAGATAGATAGATAGATAGATGGATACTTTATTAATCCCGTGGGAAATTTAGGTCATCCAGTAGCTTATACATTTATACACTTATACACCTCACCGACATACATACATAAATCACAGAAACATAGGGACAACATATTACAGATACATGAACGGGTCTGACCCTATGGTACAGAAAGCAGTGATTGTGTCAGTGTCAGTATGAAAGTGTTCTTGTGCTGCTGGAGTTGATAGTACAAAAAATATATATATTAAAAACAAACAGGAAAACTAAAATCCATGTATATAAGTATAAAAGAGAATATGTAAAGTCTGTGCATGGGGCTAGTATAGCTAGTAAAGTGATTGAGGGCAGACTGAGGTACACTCATGCAGGGAAGATCATTCGTACGTGTGTATTTGTGTTTGCATTTTCCCCGGAGACCCATTCAGGCCACGTTTGAGCGGCAGGTGTGAACTGACGTGAATTCCCCGTCTCCCTCTCAGATCGTGGGAGTGAACAGCAACAGCGAGTCGATCATAGAGAATGTTCCGGATTCGTTGGCCACTGAGATCCCTCGAGCTCAGCTGCTGGGCCTCTCCGGCAAAGACAGCATTATCAAAAAGCTCAACAAGAAGAAATGGAAGCGGCAGCAGGTAGAGCGATACACCCTGTGAAATACACACGTGTCTGTATGCAACACGCAACACGCGAGCGCTCAGTCATGACATGTCACGTGTTTTCCATCAGGTGGAGCTATTCTTCAGTGTCATGGCTGTGGAAACTTCAACTGCGACGCTGGGAGGTGCAAACAAGTGAGTTTCAGTCGGGAAATAAATGTCCTGTATGATTTTCAGTATGTGCATACGATTACAAACTGTGTGTGTGTGTGTGTGTGTAGTTTGTCCTCCTCTGTGCTACAAGGGTTCACCTGCAGTGGAGTGAGGAGCGTTAGAACGGTGCAGATCAAGAAGCTGATTAAAGCGTGTCGGAGGAAAGGAAAGAGGAAGGTCAAGCTGGTGGAGACTCAGGTGAGACACGTCCCCTTGAAGCTCGAAGCTTTGAAATCGCTGCTTCCTGTTTCAGTGAAGGTGAAGTGACTCTTTCCTTGTTTCCCCACAGCTGACGTGCATGTACAACTACATTAAAGGCGACTCGGACGCCACCAGCTTCGCCCTCTATCCCTCTGACGTGCTTCTGTACTACGAGTGAGTTTTGGACTGAAGCTAGAACCCGGTGAAGCTGCAGTTCATGTGAGTCACTGTTTCTGTTTCTCTGTCTCTGCAGCTACTCTCTGGTGCCACAGTCCAGCTGCAGGTCCTACTTTGAGCAGCTGGCGGACGCAGACTTCACCGTCTTCTCCTCCGACCTCAGCTACAAGCGTACGGCTCTGTTCGATAACGCCAGGAGCTGCCTGGTGAGTTCGCAAACAACAAACACAACATCGAATCTCATTGTGGGGTTTAGTCTAAAGACATCGTACTTCCAAATAAGCAGAAAACACCAGGAATATTAGGTCCTGTAATTTTCTTACGAGGGTTTGGCGTCTGGGGAGAGCAGCAGGAGGCGGGACTTATAAATGACATCTCTCAAATCATATCATTTTTCCAAAATGTTCTTTTTCATCAGGAGATATTGTATTCTTACAGTTTTATCTTTGTCACATGTTAAAAACGTCCTAAACACACCCAGTTGCTCGCCGTTAGTTTCCTGCTGTTTTCTCACATGGCCTCACTCAGACATTTCCCAGACTTTTTCCAAAAAAGGAAGGAAAACTTTCTAGAAAATGTCCAAAGCAACTCACTGGAACGTTCTTGTTCTCACACACAGCGCCTCCGGACCTCAGTGCATGTCAGCGATACTGTTTAATTTACCTATGGGAGATTAAAGTTGCCTCAGGACTTAATATAAGTATTAACAAGTAATTACATTTAAATGTCAAGGTTTGTAATCTTGTTCTTTTTTTTCTCAGGGTATAACAACAACAAATTTGACGAAGGACAACATAATAGTGTTGGGAAACATGTGCTGCAGCGTGGATGGATCCTACATCGAGAACTCGGACCCGTCCATTCTGGAGACACTGAAGAACTGCCCGGACCTGACGACCTCTCAGGCCTCTGCAGCTCAGTCCCTGCTGCTGAGCGGGGAAACCCCGTACGGGTACGTGAGCAGCACGATACAGATCTGTACTGACGGGCTTTAAAGGTCCAGTGTGTCAGATTGAGCTGAAAGGGTGAAACTGAATATAAAATAAACCTAGGGATGTATTTCACCGGTGTGTTTCATCTAGAGCTTACGAATTGTTGTTTTATTTATCCAAGAATGGGCCTTCTATATTTAAATACTATATATATTTATATTTATATCAGAAGCGGGTCCTCCCTACGGAGACCGCCATGTTTTTTACAGTCGTCTAAACTGGACAAACTAAACCTTTTGAGTTGTTATGACAACTGAAGGTTTCTACAGGTTCTCCTTCCTGTTTGAAAGGCGAGGGTGAGGTTTGGGGTTTCAGCTGCAACATGCAACTTCACCACTAGATGTCACTAAATTCTGCGCCCCGCCTATGGAATGGTCTCCCTGACCACCTGAGGGCAACATAGACCCTGGACTCTTTTAAGACTGGCCTAAAAACCTTTTTATTCAAGAAGGTGTTTTTACTTTGAGTTGAGTTTTTTAGGACTTTGTTTTTAACTATGTACTTGTGGCACTCTGAGATCCTCGGATGAAGAGTGCCTTACAAATAAAATGAATTATTATACACCCTGAACCTTTAAAGATGAAACACTGTGTTTAATGTTGGTCCACGTCCACAGATTTTCTTCTTCCTGTTGCTTTTCAGTGTGATAGCCTCTTTTTACACTCTCTTTTACAGAGCGACGTCAACGTGGGATCAACAAACTCTGCAGGACCTCGGCATGTTACCGCTGTATATGACCTCAACTTTCTACGCTAAATTTGACAAGGTAAGAGTCACGTGAACACCTAGTTATTCGGTGGATGAGGTGACTTTGAAGGTTCAATGATGGACTTCAGTTGATGGTGTTTGGTTTGTGACGTCTGTTTGATTCCTGCGAGCAGAAAACGAAGCGCAAGTTTTTGAAGTACTTCCTGAAAGTCCTGAAGAGTAACGGAGTGAGCAGACAGAAGAGGAGGACCATGAAGAAACAAATCCGAAAGTCTAACAGAAAGAATTCAAAGCGATCCATAGGTCAGCCTCTTGTTTATTGTCTCTGGAATCATTTTTGTCTCATCAGGATTTTATTATTTTAATTATGATCTTCGCGTGCTTACAGAATCGGAATGCACTTCGGGAACGATCACTCATGTGGCCATTAGCAAAGAGACGTTCCCCTTCGATTATGACGACGTGACCCAGTTCAACTGCTGCCTCAGCGCGGCGACTGTTAAAGGAAACCTGGAAGAACTCACTGAGAAGGTGGACGATGAGGAATTCCTCGCCATCATTCTCTTCAAGCTGCATGAGGTAGGAGGGTGTGGTCGTTTTGATATCAAGTTTACGAGAGTTCACATAAAGAAACATCAAATCTAGTACAGAGCCACAAACGTCTTACTAGAATCAGTATAATGCGCATAGACTTTAAACCACATTTTAAGTAACTAGTTCTAGATCTTTCACCAAATTCCATACACTTAGAAATATCAATCTCCTAAAACTGTCAGATTTAGGCTTTATTTTACATCAAGATCCATGAATTATTAACTGAGAAATCAGTGACAATGTTTAAAAACGTCCTGTCACACAATGTTAAAGGGCGTGTTCTGGATCTGCCCCTTTCTACTGATCCACACCAAACTTGAATGGTTACTTCTCAGACTCATATCATATCCCTCCGCCAAGTTTCATAGTAATCTGATGGGTAGTTTTTGCGTATCCCTGCTAACAAAACAAAAAAAAGAAACATATCCTAGTCAGCTAAGGTCATAACTGGCTGACTATCATAGATGGATCATCGTCACTATCTCGCAAGGTTAAAGAAAGCACATTCCTGGATCTGCATCAAATATTAAAGTGGTTTTTCACCAGGTTTTGTGGTAATTTGTTCGGTAGTTTCTGTGTAATCCTACAAACAATCAAACCTTCTAGATGGAGTTAATGCCACATCTTCAGGTGAAGGAACCCTGTTGGCTCCAGGGCCCTGAACACACGCCCACTTTGCTTGCATGCTCATGTCGTAATTCATCTTTGCTGATTCTCCATTAGGTGATGAAGTCTGATTCTTGATTCTCACATGTTTACAGGCGTACCCTGACACCACCATCCCTGAGGACCAGGTTCAAATGTTGGGTCCAGCGTCTCGTGTGGCCACCGCCAGCCACATCAGCAAGTGGCGCATCACTGAGGTCGACACGCTGTACGCTCTGATGGACTCGTCTGATGGGGACTGGGACACGAGCCTGGTGAGCAAACCAGTTCAGTGTTGTGCATCATGTGTACGCCCAGTGCCTGTGATCTCATGAGCGCTCGTTCCTTCTCGTCCAGGCCAAGGCCGTCATCTCCAACTACCTGAGCAACGCAGGGAACGCCCTCGGCAGCGCGGAGCTCAACACCATCGGAGGAGCCAACCTGTGTGCGCTGGACGTCGATGTTTTGAAGAACATTTCCGCACAAAGCCTAAAGTAAGAAGTCACGGCCATGTGACTTTAAGATAAAAAATTAATTTAGAAAATGTTGTTCCATTGATCGGACATCCTGAAAGAAAAGGTCAGATCTCCCTGAATCTTTACAAACACGTTGAATGAATATTTAAGCGAAACTTTTATTCCATCTATTCAGTTATGGTTTTCTAGCCCCTGAACCCGGCTGCTCTCACCCCCGAGTCTCGTCTCTTACTCGGCATGTTTGTGTCTTGCAGAGAAGCCAACGCCCTCGATGTGTCCACCTGCACCACAGAGAAGAAGGAGGAACTGTTCACCATCGCCATACAAGCGTTCACAACAACCACCCGCTCAACCACCGTCCCTTTAACCACCTACCAGCTTACTGCTGCTTATCTTGGTAGGAGGACACACACACACACACACACACACACACACACACACACACACACACACACACACACACACACACACACACACACATAGTTCCAGCAGAATATACAACATTTTGAATGACATTTCTTTCCCGTCCTGCAGGGGGCTCTACGTCTGCGTATATCCAAAGTTTGGTGAACTCCAATGTCAGCATGGACGTGCCCACCTTCACCACTCTGAATGAGAGCATCGTAACGGTCAGTTGTGTGTGTGTATGTGTGTGTGTGTGTATGTGTGTGTGAGTGTGTGTGTGTGTGTGTGTGTGTGTATATGTGTGTGTGTGTAATTGTATTTCTTTTTGAGGGCTGTAGATTCTCAGTTAGTGAGAGGGATTTTATTGAGGGGTTATTGAACTCTAGTTCTCTGTTTCTGTAGTATCTCACATAATACTGCCGTCTACATAGAGTTAAATTAGCAGAGGAAGATTTTTTCAAAAAATAAAGCGGAAATGTCAGGAATAAATTTGAAATATTAGGGTCGCTGTGACAAAAAAACGATATTTTTCCCTTGTGACCACAATGTCTCACGAGGGGATATCTTCACATTTGGCCCAAGCCTTCATTGAGACACTTAAAAAAACTGATTATATTTCCCGGGTGTGAAAGTCAAAGGTGAAGGTCACAGTGACCTCATGTTCTTGTAAATGTGACATATCAGTAACACCTACAGTGGAATTGGCCCAAACCCCAAATAGGACCAAAGAGAACTTTTAATAACACATCGAGTTGGTCACTAATGTTCAATTAGACTCACAGATTAACTGATTAGATTTGGGTGGTCAAATAACTCACAGAAGTGACCAGTTGTGACCAGTGGTCATTTGGACTCAAGATGAACATTTCCCTGCTCCTCTCTCCACAGGATCTGACCGTTAGTAACGTTCAAGGTCTTCTTGGCAGCAACGTGGCAGATTTGAAGTCCTATGAGAACCAAACAGTGGTTAAGGCCTGGACCAGGAGTCGGCTCCAGTCCGACCTTGATACCATGTCACTGGGACTTACGGGTGGGAGGGCTACCACCAGCACCACGACCCCCAACCCTACCACAGCCACCACCGTCTCAAGCAGCGCGTCATCCTCAGCGTCCCCAACGTCCTCAGTAGCAACAACCTCATCATCACCAACGTCCTCAGTAGCAACAACCCCATCAGTAGCAACAACCTCATCATCACCAACGTCCTCAGTAGCAACAACCCCATCAGGAGCAACAACCCCAACATCACCAACATCCTCAGTAGCAACAACCCCATCAGTAGCAACAACCTCATCATCCCCAACGTCCTCAGGAGCAACAACCCCATCAGGAGCAACAACCTTATCAGGAGCAACAACCTTATCAGGAGCAACAACCTTATCAGGAGCAACAACCTTATCAGGAGCAACAACCTTATCAGGAGCAACAACCTTATCAGGAGCAACAACCTTATCAGGAGCAACAACCTTATCAGGAGCAACAACCTTATCAGGAGCAACAACCTTATCAGGAGCAACAACCGCATCAGGAGCAACAACCGCATCAGGAGCAACAACCGCATCAGGAGCAACAACCGCATCAGGAGCAACAACCTCATCATCACCAACTTCCTCAGGAGCAACAACCTCATCCACTACTGTGCCTGGATCCACCAGCACCACTACGACTTCTTCTACCACCACAGGTGAGCGGTGAAACTGTTGGATGAAGTTAAAACAATATTGAAAGAACTGTCAATACACTCTTATGTTAAAAATATTACGAATTGTGAAATTATGAAATGTGTTTTCTGTTTTCAGGCCACGGTTCCCGACTCCGAGCAGACGCTGGCTTCTCCCTCTTCTTCCTCCTGGTGCTTTTCGTTGCTTCTCAGCACCTTGTGGTGTGAGGAGCCTCCACTGACGCGGCTGGTTGTTTGAAATTCACAGACAAAAATATGATGAAATAATGTTTTTATTTATCTCTAATAGAAATGAAGGAGGAGCTGAGGTCATAGAATGGCTGCATATTACATTACATTGCTTAAAACATAGTAAATGTAAATAATATATTCTATTCTCAGTAGGAAGAATATTTGATCTCAACCCTTTTACATGAATGTACAAGATCTTATATTTACTTAATTTTTACACTTTTTACATTTTCCCCCTGAAACTAAATTTGTTTCAATTATTAAAATGAAGGTTGAACTATATAAAAAATGAAGGTGAAAGTTTCTGCTGCATTTCTTTTGCTGTAATCCTCACTGTTGTGTATCAATTTTGAGACGGCACTTTCTTTCCTGTGAGTTTTATGAGATTAATAATAAAATACATATTATTTATCGATGACTTCAGAAACTCATCCTGAGCTTTGTCACAATTTATTGAGGATGAAGTGGGAAAAGAGTCAGGTCATTTTACAGTTACACAAACATGGATGGAAGTGAATCTTATATTGCAGCAGCAGATAGAATAGAAGTGTTTTTATTATTATTTATTTTTTTGGAAAAAGAAAAACATAAAATTCTCACATTTAAGAAGCACAACATCCAACAAATGTTTAGTTTTTACGTTAAACAAATAACAAAAGAAACTTGAATTCAACTATTCAAACAGTTGCAGGTTAATCTGCTGTTGATCCACTATTATAATTGATGACATGTTTGTTGCAGCTCGGCTATAAGCGTTTATAAACCCCCAGAACCGTCTTGCAGGTGGGACAGGAGTGTCTGGCGTCCCTCAGCCGGTCCACACAGAACGGGATGAGACAGCAACCTAAAACAAAGCTGAGAGGACAATATGTAAAAAACATGGTCTTAGATATGATATTGTTTCACCATTTCTATATTTAACTCCATCAGGGAGGAAATATCTGTCCACTGGTTGACATTAATGCTATATGGAAATAATCCAATTATATTTTGGGGATTTGATATCTGTGAGTTTCAGCTGTCGATCACTGTGTTTTATAGCATCAAATAATTGAAACACACTTAAAAAACACCAGAGACGTCAGTGCTTCTTACCCACAGAAGAAGAGACCACCACAGAGCAGGTAGGTGAGCAAACCAGAGGGGTGGTCCACCTTGGTGAGGACGGCCTGGTGACATGAAGGACAGACAACCTGAACCGGACTGTCTCCCAAAGGACGCACTGCCACTGCACCACACAGGGACAGAGAGGAAGACACACAATGAAGACGAGCACATAGCTTTGTCCAGAATTAGTTTTTCAATAAAGTTAATTTGAGCTCCACTGCTCACAAGAGGAAACTCACCGACAGGAACTTGTGCATTTGCCATCGTTTCTGGAAACAGTTCATATCAGAAGTGAATGTAAACACAGGCCGTGCATGTTAACGACTTATTCAAATACCAGGATACACAAATTGAGATGAACATTATAAAAATGTATCATGATTTGAAAATATATATTAAAATAAACAAATAATATGGGGCTCACAGATGCATCTTTTCATCTCCTGACACTATCTTAACATAATAATAAAGAAGTAAACATAAAATGTATCACTATATATATTTAGTAATTAATAATAACCATCATTATTATTAAACATAAGATGATGATTAAAATGATAAACTTTATACATATAGAAGAAAACATAATCCTAATAAATCATTTAAATCTAACCCTATATATATAAAAGATTAAATTACATGTTCATTATCAAAGTAAAACATAACATAATTAATAATAAAAAAAATTAAAACAGAAAACACTTTGTACATGCATTATAAAGAATAAAGTATGTATAGTATTTAAATATGATTGGACAGTATTTTGAGGAGATGCACCAGGTCTCCATTAAATATTTACATATTGTTATTCATGTGTAAATCTTGTTTATCTTTCTGTTTTAATGAAATCTTACAGATTTTCAATACATGAGAATCACTGCTTGGTAGAGAAAATAAGTGGTGACAAAACACTGAGATCCTCTAAAACACACGATCTGTTTAACAGCTTTACATTCACAGATACTCACAGGTTTTGTAGACGTGTGGCTGCAGATCGGACAGTTTTCTGCAGGATGAGCTTCACCTTCTCTTCTCACCCTGCTTGTTTCCACAGAAGTTGTCTGTGTGTGAATTTCTCTGACCCAACCCCGTCCCAACCCGGGTTTCATTACAGCAACCATTAACATCCAGAGATTTCCTGTTTTCCAGATCACTGCGTCAAAGTTTCTCCTCATTCCAAAGTTTAATACTGTTTTATTCTTTCTGTCATTGACAATAGAAGAAAATTCTGTTTTACAGTGTGAAGCAAACAAGTCGATTTACCCAAATGCAAAGAAAGTAGACTTACAACTTTTAAAAGTTTGAATTAAAATAACCTTAATATGTTTTAAACAAATGCCATTTTATTTTCACATCAGTTTAGAGGGTGCTTAAACTGTGAAAATCATAATTTTCAACTATATTACAATTATATATATATATTTTATCATATAATATATAAAAATAAGGATTAAAGGCAAACAGTGAGTGCAGCAAACATATATATATATATATATATATATATATATATATATATATATATATATATATATATGTGTATAAAATATCAGATGTGTTGAAAAACATAAAACATCTCTGTGTCTGCAGTGCATGAGACTGACTGAGGACAAGTAGCCTTTGATTCAGGGAGAAATGAGCAGCACATGTTTCTGCTGCTTCAAATTAAAGCTGGTATTTACGTCCCTGCTGAACATCCAGGCAGAAGAGTCCGGCTCACACACCGAGTCCGTGTGTTCAACAAATTAACATTAGGGGTTGGTTTATTTCCAGTCTGCAGATTTTAAAATGATGTGTCTGCTTTTAACCCAAGACTAAACAGAAAAGGAAATGGAAATAAATCTAACACTTGTCAGGTGGTGTTATGACATCATTTCCCCACATTGTCCCTAATCACATTATGGTCAGGGGACTTCTGTTACTAGGTCACTGGGAGTAGGGATTCTGAGGGGGCTGCAGCGCCGCCCACTGGTTGTTAATGTAGCAAAACTTTTTATCTTCTGAAATATTTGATTTGATTTTAGAAAATTCAGTTAAAACGTTTGCTAACATTGACCTGATTTTATACTGAAGGAAATATTTAAACCCCAAATGTTCAAATGTATAGAAAGTAAGTGTGACTTCAACACCATTGGTTTTCAAACTTCATTTTAAAAATAAACATTTATTTCTTAATCCCTCATAGCTTCATTACAGAAGAATTATAACAAAGTTAAAAGTTAAAAAAAAATGATATTGTTAAAGGACTGAATTGATAACCTGTAAATGAATAAGGCAATAAAATACATGCAGTGAATTATATATATATTTTTAGATAAAGTTCTTTATTGTCAAGTTACCAGATGAGGTGAGATCCTCTGAATCTATTAGTTTTAAAATGTTTATTAGTGTCAAACATTTTGTATTAAAGTAACTGGAAAGAGGAAGGTCGGCCAGATGTAACTAATATTTAAGTCAAATGTATTAATCATATTATAACTTATAAATACATACATAAATACAAAGTGCATAGAATTTACTTAATACAAATGTAGATATGGAATTTATTATGGCAGAGGTGAGTTGATCCGACTGATTCATGCTCATTATATTGATTTAGTAATTGACTGCTCAGTGTCACACGTCAGCCACAATTATAAAAACAGGAAGTAAGAAGAATTGATTTTTAATCAGTAAAAACTGGTGCAATATTTCACATGTAAACGATTGCAGCACCTGGTTCTGAATACCTGAATAGTTACACAGAAATAATATTGTAGTGACGCAGAGATGAAAAGATTCGTGGAAAAATAGATCAGTTTAACAAAACAATTATTTCCCCGTCAAAAATAACAGAAACAGAAACAACAGTTGATTATTTCAAGTGCTCTTAAATAAACCTCATTAGCCCTTTGCCTCTGCAGCCAAACTCTCCAACTCTCACCTGCTACTGGGCATTAAATTAAAGGATTGTGAAGCAGCAGGTGAGAGTTTCCTCTAAATCCTGCAGATGTAACAAATCCACCAAACTCTGTTTAGAATTCTTCATATTTTAAAAGTTTCCTGCCGGTTGTGCCGACTCTGCATTTGGAAATGAATGGAAGTTTACCAACTAAATAAGTCCCAATTTTGCGTGTTATTAAATACGAAAATATACGATTCATCCTAAGAAAATTATCTAGAAATACAGAAACCCAGAATTTATAAACCAGTATAAAAAAAAACCCATCACTCCTGCACCTGGAGAACTTTTACAGTGGGCTTTCTTTCCCAGGCTTTTATTTTGAAAAAAAATCCGGAAGTGTTAACAGTAGCTGATCAGGAGGCAGAAAGGAAACGACGTGAATAATTTAAGAGTTTGAAAATATAAATTCTGTTAAAAAATTAAACGCGACTCTTGATGCACCAATGGAATTAGTGTTGTGGAAATTCACATTTATCCTCTGAACTGTCGTAGTAATAAAAATGTTTCCGGCCTCAATTTATTCGATTCTTTTATTTAACCTTAAGTCTTTGTTTGCACTCGGCCTGATTCAGTTTGGTTTGTGTCGGTCATGCACTAGTCGGCTGAAAACCGTCAGATGAGGACAGACAGTGATTCCACGAAGGGAGAGACTTTGGCTGCAGAGTGTTTTTTAGAAATTTAAACTCAGGTTACATCTTCCACCGTAGACATTAGGTTTTTTTCAAATCGCAGAATCAGAACTGAGTCATGTGACTTGGAGAGTTGGCACTGAACCCCCCCGCACTAGTGTCCATGCGAGTGGATGAATCCTCCATCATCACAGCTCGCTACGTGTTTCCTGACTCAGCAGCAGTCTTCATTTCTCACGACAGATAACAACTGTCGTTTCATCCTCGTTTTCTCTTGGGATGAAATCTACTAGGTTGTCGCCATTTTGGTTTTACATTAGCTCCTCATTTCAGTTTCATGTCATCCTTTCTTTCTCATCCCTTCCAGTCCTCCCTTCGTTTTCCTGCTCTCTCCTCCTCAGGATTCCCTGCAGACGTGTGTTCAAGAGGCCATATGGCTTCTTTTCTGTTCTGGCTCCTCCTCCTGCTCCTCCTGCTCCTGCTCCTCCTCCTCCTCCTCCTGCGTCCTGTCCCTCAGCGCCCTCAGCAGGATCCTCAGCAGCGTGTTCTCGTTCAGCAGGTTCTCCGAGCCGTCCGCCAGCTCCTGCAGGCGTCTCACCGCTTTCCCGAGCAGCCGGCTCTTCTCCTGATGCTGCTCCTCCAGGCTCTGCCTCTCTCGCTGCAGCTCAGTGTTCTGGGATTCTAAGATGAGCGTGTCGAACGTCAGGCGCCGGTTGTCGCGCCACAGCTGCGCCAGCTGCTGGGAGAGACGCTCTCGGGCGTTGTGCAGCGTTTGAACTTCCCGCTGCAGCGCCAGGAACTCTGCGCGGAGGACGGCGGCCGGTCCGGTCCCGTCGGCCTTGACAGAGGAAGCTACCGGTTTGTCTGCATCGTGTGCAGAGCCAGAGTGTTTCAGCACAAAGTGGAGGAGGTTGGGTAACGTGATGGGAAGGTCGTCTGGAAACTTTACACTCAGATGTTTTCTTAAAGACAAGAAGAAATTGAAATTATGTACATTAAGTCTGTGTTTCTCCTGTTAATCTAAATTCCGTACGGGAGCTGTAAACAATCTGTGAGCAGATATGACTGGAAAATGTTAATTTGCAAATGTTTGTGTGTCTATTTGACTGGTCAATATATCGCTAGGGGGATTATGTTTCCACCTCTGGACGGTGGGTTGTTTGTTTGTTTGACAGCAGGATTATGAAAACAAATACTGAATGGATTTCCATGAAATGTGGTGGAATGATGGGACGTGGACCAAGACAGGACTCTTTAAATTTTGGCTCAGATCTGAACAAAGGAGCGGATCCAGAAAGGTGCTCGATTGAATTCAAGGAGACTGTGCATAGCTGGTGTTTGCTCTGTTGAATGTGAAATGAAAGTGCACTTTAGTTCTCACCTGTATCTGGGAAAGAGAAGAATGGAGGGAACATGATCCACCATGAACTCCCAGGGAAGGTCATTGCGAGCTACATTCACCCTGCACAGAGAGAAGTGTGAGTCAACGGGCTCAGTGGATTCACAAACAGTCAAACCTTAAGACAAACGTTACCTGGCAACAGTGATGGTGCTGTTCTCCTGCAACAATCTGGCGAGATGGATGATGATGTGGTTGAGAACGGAGCAGAATCCACACCACTGAGTGTAGTAGATCAGCAGCACATCCTACACACACACACACACACACATGTTTAGCCAAATGTATGTATACATCCCTGTTACTTTGTGTATTTTTAAAATGTGCTCATTTGGTTGTATTTGCATGTTGCTTCTATCCTGTTCTACTGTGAGCACAATGAGAAATTGTTTTAATGTGTTTAAACAGTTATCTATTTTGTCTCCGTTTTGCAAAAATAATATTTGCCTTAAGATTTGACTTCTCCAGCACAAACATTGGAGAATGATTCGTCAGGAATGAGTCACTGTCGGTGTTTTATAACAACCTCTGACTTTGTTTGGGACGGTGCCTGAAAAGCCGAAACCTCTCACACAAATACACACAGAGGAGAGAGGAGAGAGGAGAGAGGAGAGAGGAGAGAGGAGAGAGGAGAGAGGAGAGAGGAGAGAGGAGAGAGGAGAGAGGAGAGAGGAGAGAGGAGAGAGGAGAGAGGAGAGAGGAGAGAGGAGAGAGGAGAGAGGAGAGAGGAGAGCGGAGAGAGGAGAGAGGAGAGAGGAGAGAGATCTTGAAGCGGCGTCTTGCGTCACCTTCTGCAGATCCATGACGGAGGGCAAGAAGGAGGAGGTGGTCAGTTCTGTGATGAGAGGGCGAGGACGCCTGGCTTCCTCTTCACCTCCCTTCCTGTTCTCCTCTCCGACCAAGTGTCTCTGCAAGAGACTGTACGGAGCACTGAAGTTCCTGATGAAGGCCTCTGTAACACACACACACACACACACAGACACACAATGAAAACAGAGAACCACTACACGGATCATGTTCAAATACAAACAGGATAGAATTCAATTAAATGAATGACTAACTGTGACTCCCTGACCTGCTGCCACCATTACAGACAGTGGGCATCTCATTACTGATGTAAGGTGTATTTTAAAGTTGTAATAAAGTTTTTCAACGATAAATTGACAACAAATAAACAGATACTAACATGTAAAAGACCTTGAAACTCTTTCAGCTAATGTGCTAATATGGATACAATGCTAAACTCTAAGTCCTAATTCTCAGGTGATGATTTGTGGAAAACTAATATTGACCTAAACTTGACTCATCAACTTTCCATTCAATTTGTGTAAACATGGCACAGAGAGTTCACTCAAAAGTCTCCCCATTCACCTACAACACAAAACTCTAAAAGAGTTAATTATCTCTAAATTATTATAATAACTTTGACAATGGTCTTTGAAAAAAAAAGGCAATTTTTCAATAGAAACACAAGTGGATCTGAGTTCAAATTCTCAGGGTTTAGCAGAACTCTTCCTCAAAGGTTCCTTCTGAAAGGCCGTTGTGTTCCTAATAAAGTGTAACCACTGAGTGTAGCCGTGTCCTGGTCTCACCCAGGGACTCTGTGAGTGTGGCTGCTGGGCTGCGATGGAGGACGTAGTGAACCTCGTCCTTCAGGTTCACGATCGCTGCGAACGACCGGTGGCTGCTCCCATCACCGGGGTCACCTGCCCCCTGGTGGAGAGCAGCCGTACTGTTGCCTGTGGCCCCGAGCCTCACGGCCAGGGGCCAGTTCAGAGCCACGTCCAGCAGATAAAACCTGAGCGTCCTGTTGGTCTGACACCGGAGTCCCGTGATGCCGTCTTCTCTCTGCTGGGTGACGGAGGACGGGGGGACGGACAGAGGGGGGGGCGTGAGTCTGTGCATGTCCGGCCCCTCTTTGGCTTGTGACTCGTTGAGTTGAGGTTCTACTGGTCTGCAGCAGGCACTGTACTGGCTGAACGGGCTGTAGCTGTTCAGGAGGTTGCTACAGTCCACTGAGGAGGCGGAGTCCGTGGCCACAGGAGCAGGAAGTCGCTGGAGGCAGCAGCGTTGGAGATGAGGCCGCAACACGTCCCCCCCCCGAGCAGAGGAGGGGAACGAGCAGCGGAGGGAAGAGCTGCTCCGACTCTGTCCTGACGAGCGGAGACACACCTCACACACACTGGTCCTGGACTCCGGGAGCAGAACCGACTGGCAGCACAGGAAGTGGGACCTCCCCTCCGAGCCTGAGTGGTCGTTATTCTCACAGGAATGATATCGCACAGCAATGTCGGCAATCTGAAAAATACAAAACCAGCAGTAAAATTAGATATTTAAAACAAGATTAAGACTATGAAGCCATTTTTCCCCTTATCGCTAGTGATGTGTTCTTCCGGGTCGAAGCTTCGAAGCGTGTGTTTAGTAATCAAGAAGGATTTTTGTGAAGTGCGTATCGAGGCTTGTATTGATGACGTATGTGGTCACAAAGGCTCGCCAGCCGGCCTTACCAAGTGACTGAGTCAGGAAAGGGTTTGCGGGTTATGCGTGTATGCATTTTGGGGACTTGGGACTGTATTGCGTGTTTGTTTGCAAAAAAAATCTCCCTATTTTACGTGTTGGCCCTAGTAACATAAGCACAGTCACATCACAACCCTCTGCCCAATCTGTTTCCACTTTCCCTTTTGACCCCCCCCATTATATCATAAAGACAGACACCATATTAATAAGATCATAATTCATGTATTTGCATCACAAACGTCATTCATTCATTTATTCAATTCAAAGCTTCACACTCCAAAGCCATGTGTCATTTTAATCACTCTGCCTGCATATTGTCCACTCGATGGCGCAGTAGAGCAAATGAAGCACCGTGAAGCTTCAGCCCATGAGTGAACCAATTGGATGGAAAGCTTCAATGCTTCAAGAAGCGTCATGTTGCCATCACTACTTATCGCTGCTCACCTGGTGTAGGATGGGATCGGGTTTGGAGCCGAGCGGATTGTGCGGCAGGAAGAGCAGCAGCGCCGGACCTTTAGTCAGCTCCTGCTCCAGGAGGCGGGACTTAGTGCCCGGCGGCTGCAGCCACTTGAGGACGGTCTGGTGGTGCTCGAACACCCAGCTGCAGATGCCCTCGGACGTGAAGTTACGTTCCAGTCGAGGGAAAACCTGAAAGCACCAAAAAAACATTTTATAAATCTAAAAACCACAGTACAACTTATTCAGCATTTCTATACATTCTTTAGCCGTTGTTTGTAGATTAAATCATGACTTGACCACATTGCTCACCAAAGAGGAGTTCAATATCCTGTGGAGATAAACACTCTCATCTTCTTTCAGGGAGATGGCCTCGGCCACCTGTCTGTTTGTCACGACCCCGAAACGCACGACTCCGCGGAAATCTACGTCACAAAAACAGCCAGAAAAACAGATGAATGAAACAAAGATCTTTTGAACATAGCTAAAACAATTGGTCGCAATTTTTTAAAAAGAAGAAATCAAAAAATTATCTAGTTCCAGATTCTTAACTCTTAAAAGTTTCCTTACATACTACTTAAGACCCTTAAGAATATTATGAAGCTTTGTGTTTTGGAGATTTTGGACGAACAAAGAACACATTTAAAAACATCACCTGGGACTCTGTGCAATTCTGACTATATCAGACGTTTTATTTCAGACCCTAAGACAATCAAATAATAACTTATATATATTATACTTTACTGCATTACATTGCATATTGCAATTTGACACTGTTTTACTGTTTTGCATTTCACTTTTTACTCCACCTTTTATATATTTTATCTTTTATATAGATATGTTTATGTCTAAATAAATGTTACTTTGTATAAATATTAGAAAAAGTGAGTAAATAAGAAGTAAATACTGAGTAAATATATATTGTTTTTTATTGTTTTTCTTATGTGTGTTGTACTTACTGTGTTTTTATGTTTCTATGTTCATTGTATGCACCAATAACCAGAGCAAATTCCAGGTAGGTGTAAACTTACTTGGCAATAAATACCTTCTGATTCTGATTCTGATGGATAATGTAAATAATTGTTGCTCATAATTCTTTGCAGTTTCTTGTAAGATAAAGAGAAGAACATTAACGATACTTGAATAAGTAACTGCTCTTTTCGGCTAATCATATGATCCTGTAGCCGCTTCATTGAGGATTTGTAAGAACGAGTCTCTGCTGTGTGAATCCTCTCTCACCTCTTTTGAGAGCCTGCAGCGCCGAAGACAAATACGTGATGTACCCCGGTGGCTGAGGAGAGGAGTCGAACTGGAAGAAACCCACCACACGAGGCTGGAAGGACAAAAGACACAGCCAGTCGTCATAGATCATATTCATAACTGCTTACAGCTCTTATTATCGACCAGCTCACACAGTCAGGGATGAGCTTTGTGTTCCTGAGGCCAACACATACCTCGTGGTTGGAGAGGAACTCTTCCAGTGTGGCTCTGGACGGGAGGTACGTGAGCGGCGTGATGACTCGGAGGATGAAACTCTCCACATACAGAGCCACGAACGGACCTTTGTACTCGATGGGTCCAAACCTGCAGTCAAGAAAAGAATAAAGGATCAATTAAGTGATGTAATGTATGAATCTCTCGCCTCACAGCTAATTTGTACATTTAATTTATCACAATCAAAATCATAAATACATTTATAACGTAAAATACCAAGTGGAAAAAGGACTGCATTTATTATAAAGCTGCTTTTCTAATTAGATCAAAGACTCAAAGTGCTTTGCAGAACAAGCCACCAGAAACATACATCAACTACTATTATACACTAATATATATATATTAACATTCTTTTTTTTTTTAACAATGTTTTTTTATTAATTTCCAATAAGAACCTACAAAACACATTGACACATACCACACAAGTTGCACAACGAAATGCAGGCGAACTTCACTGCATACACATACATACAAAAAAAAATAAAAAAGAAAGATAAACACGCACACAAACATACATACCTACATAAAATAACAATAATATATATTAACATTCTAGGAAAAGAGGAGAGGATTTGAGATGCTGCACTTCACAAATTTGCCTCGAGAGGTTTTATAATAAATCCGTACAGAACAGGACATCTTCCTCTTCACCTCCTCATATCCTTATTTGTCCTCTTCTCCGTCTTACCTTCTATAAAACAGATGGATGATGGGATAGTGGTAGAGGCGGTTTTGCCTCCTGCATTTCCCCAAACTGTACCAACAGTTAACAGCCACAAACTGCACCTGTGTGTGTGAGAACGACAGAAAAACAGGCTGAAGCAAACGACCACAAACAGGAGGAGTTGTGTTATCATGCTCAGTCATGTGTGAAGATGTAAATGTGTTTTCTGAAGTTCATCCCAACAGTCAGACTTACTAGTTACCAACTTTCCTTTGTGAATTTAAAGGATTTGCTGCTGCTTAATTATTCTGAATACAGGCTACAAAAAAACACATCCGATAACAGAGCCCTATTTACAAAACAATCATTGGGCTACTGCCACTATATCTCTCCTCTCTCATCAGATGGAATTGTAATACCCACAATACCCGCTCCCAGAGCTGGCTTTCATTATATCTGCCTCGTGTTAACACTAACTTGGGGAAGACAGCTTTCTGTTGTAAGGCACCCTACATTTGAAATTTAAAATCTTTAAGGTTGTGCTCATTTATTTCTTTAAGGGAATTCTCGAATCTTATCTCATGTACAACTGACTTGTCCTGCAGTGATTTTAACTGTTAGTTGACTTAACCATAGTTTTTTATTGAATTGTCAAAAATGATTGTTTATGACCTTTTCCCTTGTATTATTGTATATATATATATATATGTATATTTATTTCATTTTCCTTTCAATGTATTAACTCTTCATTGTACCCTCGGCACCATTGTAAATGAGGGTCTTATTCCTCAATGTGTTTTCCGAGGCTTAAATAAATAATCAATCAAATCAATTTTATTCTACGAGTGTATTGTTGTTCGGTTTTGTTGTTAACTCCTCCACAGCCAAACACCAGGTAACCACTGTGTGCGGTTTCTATGTGACCTTTAAACAACCCTGCAGCACCGAGTGACCTCAGGTGTCCTGTACCTGTTTGGCCAGCTTCTTAGCAACCTGCTGCACTTCCTGTCGGGCGGCCATGGAGTGAGCGCACCACGGGGCATAGAAGAAGATGAGCGACACCTCGGCCACACTCCTCAGACGCTCCACCTAGAGAGAAACAATAAAGTTATAGATGTCATTGCTTTCCTGGATTTGTTTTATGTTGATCTTGAGTTATTACTGTAAGGGACTAAGATCTGGAGCAAAGGATGAAAGCTGCTCTGTCCGAGAAGCCAAAACAGAATCCAGTTCTCACGCAGATCTCATGATATCTGATGGAGGGAAATCCCAGTGTTTAATTAATCTACATGTTGAGTATCCAGATTCCCACCTGGTCCAGCTGACCCATGTACAGGTCGACTATCGGAGCCTCGGCAGAGAAGAAGCGCACCGGAGGCCGAGCGGCTGCCACCACATCCTTAGCACGGCTACACACAGGAAAACAAGGTGTTAGTCTAAAAGGAGGAATCACAATAACAACAACACACATATAACAATATATATTCTGAGACAATATACATTTGTCTACAGCCAGTGATTTGAACCAGACTGGTTAAAACAGTGTTTGTGATGAAGAACTTTGATTTGTTTGGTTATTTGAACCAATTTCAAGCAGAGTTTACTGTTATACAATATACACTAATCTGATATATCGAATTTGTATTGGCACATATATCAGTGGTAACTTATATAAAAATAACACCAACAAATTGAACAAACTGAGTTGAAATATTACAGTTACATTACAAAAGATGCTTAAAAAGACAATTTAACTATTGCTGTTCTTCTTCATGTGTTATTGTTTTTGGAGATTCAACTGATTACTGTTACCTGGGAGTCCATACCCCCCCAACACACAGTCACAGTCATTTGAATGCAACTGTAACACTTGTCACAAACACACACATTTTACTTTCTTATTGACAATAGTGTTGCTGTTTGTTGTGTACTTACTGTAGTAACACAACTTATCTTCTGTGATTTTTTTATTGTTTTAAGATATTGACGAGTTGTCTCTTAAGGATTCTGCTACAGAAAATAAGCCACATGCTCCCCCTTTCTTCTGAAGAGGTGTTTTCTTATTTGCTACCTACCTATGTCTTTTTACTCAACTTTCTACAGCAACTGTTTTTTTTAGAAGTTGTTGTTCGATTTGTTGACTCTCATTTGTTATCATGTTATTATCTGCATGTGTACGGTTGTGTGAAAACCTTACTTTGTTTAGGTAGAGGCTTCAAAATAAGACAACGAGGTTCCTCCTGGACTTTGTATGTATTATTGTTCCTGATGATGACAGATCTGAACTCCCAGTTTAAAACCAGTGGCTCTATGGGAGTCCACCATATGTCCCCAGGGTTCTAATCACCAGTGAATCCTCTAATCCCAACAATATATATTCTGAGACAATATACATTTGTCTACAGCCAGTGATTTTAACCAGACTGGTTAAAACTGTTTGTGATGAAGAACTTTGATTTGTTTGGTTATTTGAACCAATTTCATAAACAGAGTTTTCTGTGAAACAAACTGAGTTGAAAAATTTCAGTTACATTAAAAAAGATGCTTAAAAAGACAATTTAACTATTGCTGCTCTTCTTCATGTGTTGTTGTTTTTGGAGATTCAACTGATTACTATTACCTGGGAGTCCATACCCCCCCAACACACAGTCACAGTCATTTGAATGCAACTGTAACACTTGTCACAAACACACACATTTTACTTTCTTATTGATAATAGTGTTGCTGTTTGTTTTGCAGTTGGATACACAAGTTGTTTTTCGATTTGTTGACTCTCATGTGTAATCATGTTATTAACTTGCATGTGTACTGTTGTGTGAAAACCTTACTTTGTTTAGGTAGAGGGTTTCAAAATAAGACAACTAGGTTTCCTGCCTCCTCCTGGACTTTATATGTATTATTGTTCCTGATGATGACAGATCTGAACTCCCAGTTTAAAACCAGTGGCTCTATGGGAGTCCACCATATGTCCCCGGGGTTCTAATCACCAGTGAATCCTCTTATCCCAACAATATATATTCTGAGACCATATACATTTGTCTACAGCCAGTGATTTTAACCAGACTGGTTAAAACTGTTTGTGATGAAGAACTTTGATTTGTTTGGTTATTGGAACCAATTTCATAAACAGAGTTTTCTGTTAAACAAACTGAGTTGAAAAATATTAGTTACATTACAAAAGATGCTTAAAAAGACAATTTAACTATTGCTGCTCTTCTTCATGTGTTGTTGTTTTTGGAGATTCAACTGATTACTGTTACCTGGGAGTCCATACCCCCCCCAACACAAGTCACAGTCATTTGAATGCAACTGTTACACTTGTCACATACACACATTTTACTTTCTTATTGATAATAGTGTTGCTGTTTGTTTTGCAGTTGGATACACAAGTTGTTGTTCGATTTGTTGACTCATGTGTAATCATATTATTAACTCGCATGTGTAATGTTGTGTGAAAACCTTACTTTATTTAGGTAGAGGCTTTCAAAATAAGACGACTAGGTTCCCTGCCTCCTCCTGCACTTTACATGTATTATTGTTCCTGATTATGACAGATCTGAACTCCCAGTTTGAAACCAGTGACTCTATGGGAGTCCACCACATGTCCCCGGGGTTCTAATCACCAGTGAATCCTCTTATCCCAACAATATATATTCTGAGACCATATACATTTGTCTACAGCCAGTGATTTTAACCAGACTGGTTAAAACTGTTTGTGATGAAGAACTTTGATTTGTTTGGTTATTGGAACCAATTTCATAAACAGAGTTTTCTGTTAAACAAACTGAGTTGAAAAATATTAGTTACATTACAAAAGATGCTTAAAAAGACAATTTAACTATTGCTGCTCTTCTTCATGTGTTGTTGTTTTTGGAGATTCAACTGATTACTGTTACCTGGGAGTCCATACCCCCCCCAACACAAGTCACAGTCATTTGAATGCAACTGTTACACTTGTCACAAACACACACATTTTACTTTCTTATTGACAATAGTGTTGCTGTTTGTTGTGTACTTACTGTAGTAACACAACTTATCTTCTGTGATTTTTTTATTGTTTTAAGATATTGACGAGTTGTCTCTTAAGGATTCTGCTGCAGAAAATAAGCCACATGCTCCCCCTTTCTTCCACACACACAGTCACAGTCATTTGAATGCAACTGTCACACTTTTACTTTCTTATTGATAACAGTGTTGCTGTTTGTTTTGTAGTTGGATACACAAGTTGTTGTTCGATTTGTTGACTCTCATGTGTAATCATGTTGAAAACCTCACTTTATTTAGGTAGAGGGTTTCAAAATAAGACGACTAGGTTCCTCCTGGACTTTATATGTATTATTGTTCCTGATTATGACAGATCTGAACTCCCAGTTTAAAACCAGTGGCTCTATGGGAATCCACCACATGTCCCCAGGGTTCTAATCACCAGTGAATCCTCTTATCCTAACACTGCCAGCTGAGACTTGAGAACCAGAACAAGCAGCTAGTTTACAAGTCCAGACCCGGTTCGGTCAGATCCCGGAAACCAGCCCCGGAATCCCACTCGTACCTGCAGGTGAGCACAAGAGCCAGGACGAGCAGGACGCTGAGCACAACAGCCCCGCAGAGGACATCCGGTCTCCGGGCCATCAGGAGCAGCACCTGCCGGAGAGACACCCGCACCCGGCGCAGCATCACAGGCTCCAGGCTCCCGGTCCCATTTATAGGGCCCGGCTCCAGGCGTCCATCACCGGGGGGGGGGGGCAGGGGGCAGCGGGGGGGGGGAGGCAGGAGGACCGGTTCCACGGGACGCACCGGGGACCGGATTGGACTCGAACGCGGACCAACCTTTCTTCCCCACGTCGACTTCTCACTTCCGCAACAAGCGCCGCCGAGGGATCGTCCGCAAGTAGTTGTCGGTTCAAACGCACGGAACGTTTAACCCCGCCCCCTTAACGCAAACTGAAAAATAGACTTATTGTTTATAATATTCACGTTAAAGAGATAAACTCGCTTAAATAATTATCTCACTTAAAATTGTCTTGTAGTTCTTTTTTTGCGTTTCCGGTGCTACTTGGGTTTTACAGACAGCCCTTACGTCGTTATGGAGACAACCTCTGCTGCCATGACGACAGTCCAACGCTAGATGGCGGTCGTTCCTGGATCTTCTGTCAATGAAACTTTATTTACAATTGTTCGAGCAAAGTTAGATAGATAGATAGATAGATAGATAGATAGATAGATAGATAGATAGATAGATAGATAGATAGATAGATAGATAGATAGATAGATAGATAGATAGATAGATAGATAGATAGATAGATAGATAGATAGATAGATAGATAGATAGATAGATAGATAGATAGATAGATAGATAGATAGATAGATGGATGGATGGATGCATAGATAGATAACTTTATTCATCCCCGAAGGGAAATAATAATAATTATAATAGTACTGATGATATGATGGTAATGTTATTGTTAGACAGTATATAAAAATAAAAATAGTATAGATTTAATGAAGTAGAAGTAGCTGAAATAAAATTATTATCCTTTCTTCAAATTTCATTGCACTCATGGAAAGTTAATTAGATAAAAGCTCAGTGACAAACAATAACTAAACAGACTAAATTACAAACAAACAAGGTATATTATATATATTATACATAACATATCTACATTTAATACAAAAGATTAGGATAAGAGCCTTAAGCTAATGAATATTATGATTTAGAGCTATACAAATAAAATATTATTAAATTTTTAAACGAACATGTTATATATAGTATAGTACTATAGACTAATTCTGATGATATAACTAATTCAATTATCCAGCAATTAACACAATAATGAGAAACAACAGGATAACATTTAAAAGTCTTTATTTTTCCTTTGTCAACAGAACACATTTAAGAACAGAATCACAGTGTAGAACCTTTAAGTGCAAATGAACAATGTAAAAAATAATAATAAACATGTCTTTGATTAGTTCTAATCCCCCCCTCCCCCCCACACCACGTGGAATAGTATACTGCAAAACTCTTTTGAATGAAAAAAAAAGTGCTACTTAATCTTTGTCAGCAGAACAAATTAAATCTGCTTCAAACCATGTTTCCTTAAAGAAAAATCATGAAAACTGGAAAAAAAGGATCTGTATCGGCATCTCAAAAAAGATGCCGATACAGATGCCGATTTAAGATAATAAGTTTACTTTTAAATCTAAGTGCCACAAACCATGTATGAAAAGGAACTTCTGGAATAAACTTGGACGTTGAACATTTGTTTTTTTCTGACTTCATTTCTTTTGAAACGACAGTAAAGCTTGAGGCTCCCCCGACAGGCTGCAGAACCACAAATTTCAACAAGCCACTGTTGCAGCCATTGACTCTTGAAACAGAGAGACAGACTGAAATATCTGCAGAATGCACTTATAATACAGCATAAATCAAACTGATACTTATGAAGCAGCATTTGTTCATTTCAGTGACTGTGGATTAGATTAGAACTTAAACAAAAATGTCTTTATACTTGTTTTGTTCCACTGGACAGTACACAGGTCTGTATAGGAATCAAAGGTTTTACTGGACTACAGTGCTAGAGAGCTATCAACTGACATATGAGGCCAGTTGTAGGAGCCATAATGTAATGTATTGTTTTGACCACTAGGGGATATGTAGGTGACTTCAGTCAGTAAGTACAGTTTTGAGCAGTAGGTAGTGGGGAGCACACGGTTCTTACCGTAGCTTAATCTAACAAAGATATTAATTCAATGTAAATTAAATTTTTGCACCATCTTCACCCAAAAGGACAAACTTGGACATAATATCATACTTTTCTCTGTAAAAACTACGCGCCGAGAACATTCCACGCTGCCTACGTGACTCTACATGAGAGTCACTGCACCAGTCTTCATCGCCACCAATGCTCCGACCCGTCATTAGCATAAATGCCCCCGGAACCATTGAGGCAATGTGGTTTGTGAACGAGTCCACTGCAGTCATCTCTCCAAATCAATACGATCACAGATAGTTCACAGTTTGTTATTGTGTTGGTTTTGCTTTTCCCACAGTGGCTCAAAGCCTCTCTTGTTCCACATGGCAGCCGTCCAGCAGAGAGGAGCCAGGAAGCGAGAAAACTTCCTTTCCAGCCGCAAACAAGTCAGTCTTGTGACTTCAACGCGGAACATAAACACTTGTCAGCAACTGGCTTTCTGACTATTTCACTTTATTTGCTTTGAACTGTGTGGCACTGACAGGGCGCTGACGACATGCAGCTCGGTTACGGCACCTGTGTTTCTGGATGCATCAGCTGCTGCACCACCAGGTCTATGTTGACGATGGGACTGAAGTAGAGCGCCCAGTAGAAGAAGCAGTTGCACACAAACTGAGGGACTAAAGGCCACAGGACGGCAAAGACAAACCCCTGAGATAACATATTCCACGTGTGGCTCCACATCATCTGTGGCAGGGACCTAAACAAAGAGGAAGATACGAGTTAAACGAGTAACGACTGATTGTTGAAAACAGTCCTCGGGAGTTTAACTGGGACTGTACACAAACATGGACGACTTGACCACATATTATCGCAACCAACAGCCACTCACCAGAACAGCTTGAACACACACACTCTGTCTACATATTCTTATACTCATAGTATATTATATTATCTATTGTATAGTCAAATACTTATATTTATACCTCTACTATATATCATATATTATATCATACTCTCTGTATATTCTTTGTATATATAAGTTTATATACACATATTTATACATGTGTACATGTTATAATTATTATTATTATATAACTATTACTAATATTATTATATATACTGTTGCTGCCATTATTACTATATACTGCTATTATATTGGTATAATTACTATCATATATAAATATATATTATGTTATATTATATACTATATATACTGTACTATTGTTATTTACTGTCTAACAATAACATTACCATCATATCATCAGTACTATTACCATCATCTTGCCACTGCGCCTTATCTACCTATTTATCTTGTGTTTCTGTTTTTTATTCTTTCTTCCTCAATATTTTTTATTTTATTCTATTGTATTCAAATATACCGGCTGCTATGACAACTTAATTTCCCTTCGGGTTGAATAAAGTCATCCATCCATCCATCCATCCATCCATCCATCCATCCATCCATCCATCCATCCATCCATCCATCCATCCATCCATCCATCCATCCATCCATCCATCCATCCATCCATCCATCCATCCATCCATCCATCCATCCATCCATCCATCCATCCATCCATCCATCCATCCATCCATCCATCCATCCATCCATCCATCCATCCATCCATCCATCCATCCATCCATCCATCCATTCATGGAAACACTGCTTCATAGCACCATTTAGCCGCCATCACAGGTTGGCATTGTGGGTAATTTAGGAGCCAGGAAAGAATAACTCATGAACACGGAGCCCTCCCACTGCGTGTACCTGATCCCGGCTGTCGTGCAGATTCTCCACAGGGCGCAGCCTTCCAGCACAGACATGAGCGCGGCGTTTACGATGATGAAGCGAGATGTCCAGTAGTGGACGGCCAACCAGTCCCAAGCAAACTCAGCTATTAGCTGGTATGGAAGCAGGAGGTACTTCACCAGAAACTCCGCCCACTGCTGCCAGTTGGGCTCCAGCTGACAAACAAGAGAACATGTTTTAGATTAATAATCAGTAACACACAAATCTGTTACGTCAATAGTTCTGTTCATATTCAGTGTGCATGTAAATGTCGAAGTAGCTGGACTCGTTCTCAGAGACAATGTTGACTTATTCAGTGAGTCACCTGTGTCATGTAGAAGCTGCTCTCCAGGGATTGGTCACTGAGTGAGACGGCCGGACAGCAGGTGTGCAGGACGGGCAGGAAGGTTTCCGTGTAGTCGAACAGATACAAGTAGAAGAGTGTGAGACGGGGCGAGCTCTTCAGGGCGTAGAGCAAGAACAGAGACTTCCCAGAGTTAGCCGCCTGGAAGAAAAGGAAATCACAGACTTCCTGATTCCAGACTAACAAATTCAAATCTGCATTTTCTTTAATGACTTGACTGTGCACTAAATCACTTAAAGTGACACATTTGACACAATATCAGGGCTGGAGTCACTGGAAAGCTGCTCAGTGGAAATATCTGCATTCCCAAAATATTGTCTGAACTTACTTTGTATTCCCACAGGTTCTGAGGAGGTTTGACTCCCAGAGCTTTAACTCTGTCCAGTTCGGCCAATATGGCTCGTCGGTGAGCCTGATTCTCGATGCTGTACGGCAGCTTCAACAAATCTTCATCATCGAGCATCAACAGCAGCCTGAAGCAAAGAAATCCACAGCACGCTGGATCAGCATAAAACTCAAACTTCCATATTTTACTCTGTACCATTAAACCGGTCGTCCGATAGAGTGAACCTACTAAAAAGAAAGTCTGATGGTAATTTTCATGCTAATTATTGAGTAAATAGGTTTTTATTAATCTATAATTATAACAAATCCTCACACTGAAAAACTTCAAATTAAAAAATATTTAGCATTTTTGCTTAAAGTGTATCTGCGAGTTCTGGAAAATCCATTCACTGACCGAGTTTTATAATTTTTTACCTTCCATTGACACTTTCCCGTAGGAAGGGTTCTCTGTAGAGCTGCGCCCAGGGACCCAGATGTTCCAGCCAGGAAACCACTTCCTCTGACGTCCAGTGGGACACAGGTTTACTGATCAGCATGGTTTGCTCCTCCCCCCCACTACTGCTCCAGTGATACACCATCACCATCACCTGACCAAACACAAGACATTAATAGACAAGGTACAGTGATACCTCGTTTACCTTAACTTATACAAACAACGAATGTTTTACACATCTAGATGCAAAGAAAGGGTTCGGTTCACAAACTAGACTTTACATTTAGCACATTTAAACCTGTATGACTGAACAAAAGCATCCACATCAACAGATGGTTTACACACAGGCTCAGGTCTCCTTCCAGTTTTCCCTCAAACAACCTGATTCAATCACAGTGTTCATTAAAGAACCGGGGTCGTGCTGTAACGTGATTACACAATGCACATTTACTGCCATGTGGCAAAACACACATTGACGTTGCTCCCAAGTGCCACATGGACTAAATAAACATGTACTGTCTACATCAAATGAACCCCACCCACCTACCCCAACCCCCTTGGTCGGCTGCTGTGGGAAGTAGCAGAAAGGTCGTTTCAAGCAGCGTTGTAGTAAAAAAGTTCAGTATCGCAGCTCGGGACCAATTCATCCATACAGAGGAACTCATTTTAGAAACAAAGCTTATTACATGTGGGTGTTAACACTCGTGTATACTTACAGCCACACATGTCAGCGCAGTTAAGACACCAGAGAAGAAGAAGCCTGCTCCTTTGTGCTGGTTTGTCCGGGATCTACCCAGGTTGTCGCCATATCTGAAAACAGACAGATATTTAAGTGTTTGCTTTGGTAAAACAAAGGGTCGAATACAAACTAGGCCTGCGAGCAGCAATGTGTGAGGGCCAGAGCACCTGATTCATTTTCCTTAACACTGTCTGTACTCGGGCCCCAATTAGCCCAGACACCAGGTAAGTTCACATAGATGCGTCATCATTATCAAAGGGGAACTCCAGCAAATAACACATCTGGATGTGTAACCTTCCTTTACAAAAAAGTCATTGCTCAATTTTGATCCTTCTTGTGTGAAACTGCCCCTCTTGAGCGTGACAAAGTTATAGAAGTGCTGTTCTAAATTAATGGATTTGTAATGTCAACTGGGTTTACACCAAAACAACTTGTCTCGTGTTAGTAAACTTTCCTACCTCTGGAAGGCCAACAGGCTCCGAGAGATTTGGGGGTTTGCCTGGATCGTAGCTCTCCTCTGCTGGACGACTTCGCTGAACAGCTTGTCAGTTGCATCCCTAAGAAGAGCAGGATGATGCAAACCCATGGAATTGGTGATGGAATCACAATATATACAATAAAGACAACATCCAGAATTGGTAGTGCAGGTATAGTCGATGCAGAATAAGGCAAAGTTGTGTGAGAAGAGCACAGAGTGAAACTGTTCCATCAACAGTTTGCAGTAGTTCTGATGAAGTTTCTCCTTCATATTATTATTAGTGAGGATACTCGTCAACATAATGTATTCCGTAGCCCTTCCCTCAAATCTTATCCCTTCGCTAACCCTAAAACCGTGTCTTAACCCTAATTGCATTTATAATAAATATAAAATAGAATAAAGCCCTTTGACGTTGTGAGGACAGACCAAAATATTCTAACAAAAACAAAATGTCAAACGATGGTAGCGGCCCACCAGGATTTGTCCCAAATTGCCCGATGACCAATCCAGGCAACCACCTTTAGTCAAATTGATTATAAATTTGCAATGAAAGTTACCTTAGAGTTACCTAGTTAAATCTATCTGGTTCTTCCTTTCCTTATTTTAACGTTCTATCCTTTTCTCACCATCTATACTCCACTGGTATTCCTGTATCCAACTGTATCCAATTTCAAATTAAAATCCCTCTGCAGGGTTGTTCAACTGTGACTTGACTCGGCGTGTCGGTGAAAATCCTACCGTAGCAGTATGTTGACTTTCGGAAAGCCTTCCCACTTCTCCCGGCACTCCGGACACTCGTTCTTGTGCGCCGATTCCCACCACAGAGCCAGACAGTGGCGGCAGAAGTTGTGGCCGCAGGTCAAAGTCGTGGGGTTCACCAAGATGTCGTAGCAACAGTGACACGAGAATTCATTTTCTGAGATGTTGCCGCCGGTTGAAGACTTAAACTCAGAAGAATCGGACGAGGCTGGGGGGTCGTCCATTGATGCTCAGTCTGTCGTCTGATGAGTCCAACTCAACCTGAGACATGGAGAGAGAAGAGAGGAGGTTACACAGGAAGGACAAAGAGGATGAATGAAATATAGGCACGTTCTCTGAAAGCATTTCACCATAACGCTCTAAGGGCCTCCAGACTACTGCACATGCCACAAAAAATATATCTACTTTTGTTGTTCATGAAAAAAGTAACAGTGCATCTACATTTGAAATAATCTAAAAACATAAACACAAGGAATTATAGAACAAAAACATATACAGCATATAAACATTGGAGGATGAAGCACATTACACTTTAAATAACAACAAAATGTCAAACGATGGCTTAAAAATGTTGCAGCCCACCAGGATTTGTCCCAAAGTGCCCGATGGCCAATCCAGGCAACCACCTTTAGTCATCTATCTTGTTCTTCCTTTCCTTCTTTTACGTTCTATCCTTTTCTCACCATCTGCACTCCACTGGTATTCCTGTATCCAACTGTATCCAATTTCAAATTAAAATCCCTCTGCAGGGTTGTTCAACTGTGACTTGACTCGGTGTGGCTGTGAAAATCCTACCGTATAAGTAAATAAGTAACAGTGCATCTATTTTAAATAATCTAAAAATATAAACACAAGGAATAATATGAAAAAACCTATATACAGCATATAAACATTGGAGGATGAAGCACATTACACTTTGAATTTCACAGATATATAGATAGATTACTTTATTCATCCCCGAAGGGAAATTAAGTCGTCATAGCAGCCGGTATATTTGAATACAATAAAATACAATACAATAGAATCAAATAAAAAATATTGAGGTAGAAAAAATAAATAAAACAGAAACACAAGATAAATAGGTAGATAAGGTGCAGTGGCAAGATGATGGTAATAGTACTGATGATAGGATGGTAATGTTATTGTTAGACAGTATGTAAAAATAGTACAGTATATATAGTATATAATATAACATAATATATATTTATATATGATAGTAATTATACCAATATAATAGCAGTATATAGTAATAATGGCAGCAACAGTATATATAATAATAATAGTAATATAATAATAATAATTATAACATGTACACATGTATAAATATGTGTATATAGACTTAAAGAATATACAGAGAGTATGAAATAATATATGATATATAGTAGAGTATAGAGTATTTGACTATACAATAGATAATATAATATACTATGAGTGCAAGAATATGTAGACAGAGTGTGCAAAAGACAATATTATTGTATAAAATGATATATAATATCAATATGGTTTATATTAACACATATCACATATGATGAGTGTTGTACAGGGTTCACAGAGCAAGAATAACTGAAGTGAAAGTGTCTCAGCA
>NC_083637.1:5108434-5145934 GCF_963576545.1 Limanda limanda | reverse complement strand
TGCGCCCTCCAGCCGGTGACCTAAAAAACGAAAAGAAGGGAAAAAAGCAGTTGAAGAAGAAGTGGTGTCGTATCAGAGTTTAGTTTATAGAAACACAGAGAGAGAGAGACAGGCAGACAGAGAGACAGGCAGACAGGCAGGGAGACAGAGAGACAGGCAGACAGGCAGACAGGCAGACAGAGAGACAGGCAGACAGGCAGGCAGACAGACAGGGAGACAGAGAGACAGACAGGAAGACAGACAGGCAGACAGACAGGAGGTGTAGTCCATGACAGCTGATCCGTCCAACAACACCACCACCACTCTTCTTCTTCGCTGCCTGTCCGTCCTGCTCCTCCTATGACAGCCATCACACCCGGCGGTCACGTCGCACTATGTTCCAGGTAACGTAGCTGCTGCTCGGGGCGGATCTCAGCCCGGTTCCTGGATCCTTTTCCCCGCAGAGGGACAGAAGAAGTTAGCCTGTTAGCCGCGGGTCCTCCTCCGGCCTAACACCGGTCTACATGTCCCCGAAGCCCCGTTAGCTCCAGCGTTTAGCATTAGCTCTCACCAGAATATAGGGAATAGCTTTAATGCTAGCTGGTTAGCTGATGGCGTTTGTTGTAAACTAACTCTTCACTCTCCACTTGATTTAAACCCCTTAAATGTTAAGGTGGTAAAGAATCATAACAATCATAACGTGATGATTATAGTAAGTTTATTAAAGGCTGCACTGGCTTGTTATTGCTGACATGCATTTAAGACTATATGGATATATATTAAGGGTGAAACAACTGACTTCTTATAAATAGCTAATCATAACTTTAAGATAGATACATGTTAGCCTGGAATAGTAAATATTAAATCAAATGCATTGCTGAATGGGGAGTGTTTGCAGGAGTTTTGTATTGAGGTGCATTATTTTGACTTTACCCAGTGTGTATATGTGTCTCTCTGCAAAGGTACTGCCACAGTAAAACACTACATACAAGTACAAGTAGGAGTTTATTACTGGCCAGCAAGGTGCTGCAGTTCCCCAAAAGCACTATCAAAATAACTGTATTTTTAAAGATCATGTTATCAGCTGTTGTGATATGTTGCACGTCTATAAACTGAAAGTGTGTTGACAGAGGATTGTGTGAGAGGAAGAAGCCCTCATCACCATCAGACCTGAGGCTGATTGGCTTTAGGAAAACATTAAATCAGACATTTACATTTGCATATAAAGAACTGACATGTATGCACCACCAGATGAAACCCACCACCCTCATTTAGGGGTGGGAATTGGCAAAAATGTGACTATTCAATAGTATTGCGATATTTGGGCCACGATTCAATAGTATTGCGATTCTGCGATATATTGCGATACTGCAAGTATTGCGATTCGATTCTGCGATATATTGCGATTCATGTCCCCCATATTATTCAAAGGCAGTACAAAAAATTAGGAAAATGAGACTACTCAACTCACTTCAAATGTCACATTCAATTTTGTGAACAACATTGTCTTCTACACATTAACTGAAGTGCAAAAACGTTGTCCTTGAACATTCAGGACACAGGACCTATGTAATTATTTTCTGAATAGGAGACCTCTCACATGAACACTGAGCTCAATCATATAAATAAGAGTAACCTAGAGCTTCAATCAAATTGAGACCTGCAAGGTCTAGATACTGGACAGAATAGATTTTTTCCCCCACCACTACCCTCATTACCACTGCCCTGTGGTTTGTTGCTGGTTACTGAGTGTGAGCGTCTCTGTCCTAAATGTCTTCATAGGATCCTGAACTCCAAGATCCGTTGAGTCTCGGTGAAAATTATGACGAGCGGAACTCACATCACAATCCCAAAAAAGCACAAGCAAGTCCTGACTTTGATTGTGAGACACCGGAGATTCATGTCATCATCAAAGAGGAAGAGGACGGCTGGACTGTGAGTGATAATCGTGAGTGGAACATCTTCAATATCAGCATCCATCTCCTTATTTAGACAACACACACACACAGTTACTCAGTCATGATTAGTCACATTTGGTTCCGCTTTGCTTTGTTGTGTTCGATACAGATGAGAGCTACTGCTCAGGGGGAGAAAAAGAGGAAACTTCAGCACAAAGGAAAGACAGCTCCAGTTCAAACGATGAAAAGCGACTTCAGAGAGTTGATCCCGTGGAGAAAAGCTCAGAGGAGTCGAGTGGCCCTGCTCTCCTCGACCAGAGCTCCTCTGCCAGAGACGGGCGGAAGAGACACATTCTCATTGACCCTGATGCCAAACCTGAGCTCTCCTGTGTTTACTGGAAGGTGCCGGAACATGAGACGGTGGATGAGGGCACTATCACAGGAGAGAAATCTGTCTCCTTCCCGGTCTGTGAGACGACCCTCAGTCACAAAAGGAACATGAGCTCCCGCCAGAGAACACATGCTGAGGACGGCTGTTGTGTCCCGGACCAGAGCGGAAAACAAAGCACATCTTTGCCAACAGAGGCGGAACTACACGAGACCAAAACACCAGCACTTTGCCAAACAGTATGTATAAATACATAGTTTTTTAACAACATGCAAAAATGATTCATAATCTCTTTTCTCTTGTGTGTTTTTTACTGATCTAGTAGTTGTGTAGTAGTGTCACCAAAAAGGTTCAGTGTGGTTGAGGTCAGGTGACTGTGGAGGATGAGACATTGATGCCCAGGACTCATTGATCTTCTTAGGTCTTCAAGTAGTTCTCACGCTGCTTGGAGGTGTGTGTGTGGGGTTAATATCCTGCTGCAATATGAATCCTTCTCTGCAGAGATGCAAATCAGAGGGTATAGCATGTCTCTGTGGTACTGGGGGGTCTTTTTGCAGATGTTGTCAAAGCACCCCGGTCTCTGAATATTCCTGGACAACTAATTATCTCTCCTGTTTGTCTCCTTACATGAACCCTTCAGTCGCTGCCATGAATCTCAAACATGGATTAATCATTAAATAGGAAGTTTTCTCACTCATCTACTGTTAAATGTTGTTTTTTATTAGCTTCACCTTGTTTCACCTCCTGGGTCAGTGGCCTGACCTATGTCCCATATCCTTCTTTCTCAGTTTTAGTTTTTTCCTTTAGCAAATTCTATGTTGCATATGTCCTCTGGATGCATCTTTCACTTTGTTTAGTTCGATTTAAAATGCTTTTACGATCAAACATTACAGCAAAAGTAAGAGAGATTTTGGTTACATGAACATACACAAGGACCAAGGCTTTTTTCCTCTTTGGATCCTAAATAAGATGTCATGTGTCTCCACTTCCTGTCAGATTGACTTGGTGGAGTGAATACTCCTAAAATAATTTACATTAATAACCATATCTCACTGTGTTCTGTACGTAGGATTCACCTGAGCACAAGCCCCTTGTATCACATGGACTCAAAAGGGCATCTTCAAACTTGGAAGGACAAACCCTCCACCTGACTGTTCGTCTGCAGGCCGGAGAAGAGGAGGAACAAGATGACGAAATCGGAGGTTTAATCAACTCCGATGGAGAAGTGGTTGAATGGAATGCAAGTAAGTTATTCATTACAACATCCTGACTGAAAGCACTCACTTCTGCAAATACTACACATTTGTCTACTGAAGGAACTTATTGTGTTTCAGCTTCCCATGGAAGTTTTAAAGATTATTTGGGGAAGAATATTTTAAATAGGAGTTGGAAAAGAGGCACATTCTAGACATCAACAACCCCATACATTTAAATTCTTAAATTCATGATGACTCTGCTGTTCATGCTGTTCTTTTCTGTCGTCATGTTCACGCTAACTGTTTAATGGTTGGTTGTTACTCACCACATTACCAAAATATGGATTTATTTTTACATTTACTTTATTCTTCAGCCTGTCGGGTGTATTTGAGCCTGATCATTTTGCTTTTTGCAGGTCCTGACCGAAGCTCTGATTGCACAGAAAATCCTCAGCAGAGCAAGGTAATTTATATAAAGATAATTTATTAATTCCACAATGCAAATGGATAAACAGAAAAAAAAAATGTAGCTCTGGAGCTTCCATAGTTTGTCAACGGGGACGTCTAGACATGACTAGATGACAATGTACTTCTTAAAAAACTTAGTAAACACAGGAGCTGGTCTTCAGGTTCACTGATGGTTAGATAAAGTAAACAGATTAATAATTATCCTGAACCAGTTCCATTTGCAGTAGAGCTAACTGTCATAATAATGTAACTAACTCTGCTGTGTATTCAGTGCTAAAGTGCTGTTTACTCAGGGAGGGTATAATTCTGATGGTTTTTAATGATTATGATCACAGGGTGTCAGCTTGTCCGAGTCTCAGCTGCAAAGCCAAAGCCAGAGAGACAACAGTAGTCCAACGCTCATCATGGAAGTTGTGTCTGTGGGAGACGATGAAGAAAGGGAAGAAGGGGAGGAGAAAGAGAGAGTAGTAAAGATGGCAACCGTTTCCCCTTTTTACCGTGGTAAACGTAAATCAGAAGGAATAATAAAAAACTGTTCAGGTTGTGTTTATGATAGTTGTCTCGGTTCTGATGTGATATTTTCCTCCACGTGACGTTTGCAGGAAAGAGACACAGAAGAAAGAAAAAGGTTTCAGAGATAAAATCAAGGAGCGTCTCCGATAAACAGGTTCCTGCAAATCCTGGTGAGTCGACATGATGAGGTTTCAGAGGAGACGCAATAAGATTCGTTTTATGACACTCTGTTACTCAGAAGTCATTCATTACCATAAAGTGTGTTGCTTTCCATACTGAAATATCTCCTGCCGTTCTTTTTATATCATCAAGCAAAGAGAAGAGGCAGAAGAAAGATTTCAGAAACACCAGCGTTGTCTGAAGATTTGGAGGCAGAGCCTGGAAGTGAGTGTTCCTGTGGACTTTTTATGGAGATTGTGTTTATTTATCTGACAGTGTTGGTTATAATATCTTTTGTTTTTAATTATAGTATCAAGGCGTACCCGAAGGAAGATCAATTTCCCCACCGTAGTGGAATCAGAAACCCCAAACCCCAAAACTGTACCTCGTGCCACAGGTAGGACAAAATCAAATTTGGTTCACTAGTACGGTTGAGTTTTTATTGAGGTGAAACTTCTTTTACACATTACAACATATTATTCTATTTGACAGCAAAGCGACCTTACAAAAAACGGAAAGAATCCAAACAATCTGCTGAAGGAGGTGGAAGAACTGGTAAGAGCAAGTGAAATGTCAACACAGGCAGTAACACTCACTGCCTGCAGGTGGCGCACTTACATTGCAGCAGTTATAACTTTTCCACAAACATGGTTACTGTTGTTTAAGGTGGATTTTAACACACTGGTGCATGTAAATTGTTCATGATTCCAGCAAGTTTGGTTTAACTCCGTGATTAAAAGTCTGCAAAGTCATTTTGTAATCGTTGCTCTTGCAGCCTAACGTTGTAATTTCACACAAGTTTTTCGCCCACTCAGGAAAGAAGAACCCTGGCAGGAAGATGGTTCGTGTGCCAGTGGAAATACCTCCTGAGCTCCTGAAGACGCCCAAAGAAAAGATCGAGTACCACTGCTCCGTGTGTGGCAAGGAATTTCCTCACGCCTACAAACTGGAGAGGCACGAGCTGGTCCACACAGGAGAGAAACCGTACAACTGCTCCATCTGTGGCCGGGGCTTCAACCAGAAGGGAAACCTCAAAACGCACTACAAAGTCCACTTAGGTGAGATCTTTAAACCATTTGACCAGGAGGCTCAAGTTTTTTTAGAACTTTATTGAAGAGAAACACAAACATTCCTTGACAACATCACAAATTATATATGACAGACTGATTAGTGAAAAATAATAAAGAAGTAAAGAAATAAGTGGACAGTTAAGACATTCCATCGTACCACAGGATTCCCCTCAGTTAGAGAGGTATCCTGCAATAGGTAGCCACCTCCTCACAAAAACATCAGACCTTAATTGTAATTGAGCAGTTAAAGCCTCCATTCTATACACCTCCCTCAGCTTCTGTTTCCACTGTGCCACTGTAGGTGGCTGTGGATTCAACCATTTTGTTGTCACCATTTTCCTAGCAGTCATCAGAGTATATGTAACAAGTGCTCTTGGTCTCTTGTGTACATGCCTTCAGGAGTTAGATCGAAAAGAAACTGACTTGGGGTGAATAGTATATTTATTCCCAAAACTTTATCTATCTCGCTCTTTATCCCCTTCCAGAAAGGAAGCATCATTGGGCAGTCCCAAAATATGTGTGAGTGGTATATCAGTCCTTTTTTATTAGGTAAATCTAAACAAATGAACATTTCTTGGAAATGACATGCAAAAAATAAGACTATCAAGATGTAACACACGTGTTTGTGAATGGTAAATGGATGGATTGGTGCTTTTCCAGTCTTATTGACCCCTCAGAGTGCTTTACAGGACAAGTTGCATTCACACACACCAGCAATTTTTCTAGATGATGACAGACCATTCATGTACTGTCTGAAAATCCACTGGAGGTTCAGTCTCTTAACCAAAGACACCTTGGAACACCGACTTTTTCGTTATTTTGCTCAAAATCAGTCGAAGAACTTTGAAATTCATGGTTATAAACCAAATATATGTTAAAGTTAAATCCTAATTAATGCAAATGTTATTTCTGGAGAAATGAAAACAAACTTTGTCTCGTCCTCGTCTCTCTGAAGGTAGTAAAGGCGTCGTGGACTTTGACGATGAGGTGAATCCCATCGCGTCTGAACTCTCTGAATACTTAAAGTCTCTGCCGGGGGAGTCCAGGATCAGATCGTCCCTCCATTGCCTGGACTGTGGGAAAGACTTTGAGAGTCAGTCTGATTTACAAGCCCACCACATTACCGCACACACACCGACAGCTGCTGAACCGGACACCGTGGAGCACAGCACATCGCAGCTTCTCTTCTGCCGTCGCTGCGGTGTTCAGTTCCACGAAAAGGAAAAGCTGGAAGAACACATGAAGTCTCACGTCAAGGAGAAGCCCTACCCGTGTCCTGACTGTGGCAAGAGGTTCATCAATGAGAGCTACATCCAAATCCACCAGCGCATCCACACCGGGGAGAGACCCTTCCTCTGCTCGCAGTGCGGCAGAGGCTTCCACACGGCGTCCTCTCTCAAGCTGCACGAGATGCAGCACTCCGAGGAACGGCCGTTCGCCTGTTCCATTTGCACGAAGACCTTCCGGATAAACTCTTACCTGACAGCACACTACCAGACCCACATAAAAGACAGGCCCTTCATTTGCAGTGTGTGTGGGAAAGGCTACTCTCGAGCCGAGGAGCTGAAGGTGCACCACAGGCTGCACACCGGAGAGAGACCCTACGAGTGCGGAGAATGTGGGAAGAGCTTCATTTACCGGCAGGGTCTGAGGCAGCATCAGCGCACACACGCTGGAAGACGCATCGGACCGACCCGACAGCTGGGCCGACCCAAGCAACAGGCCCAACTGGACGTCTAACGGTTGCTCTATTTGTCTATTTCTATGTTGTTAACTGTGCTTAAAGATATTGCAGTAAAAGTGCAGTAAAAGTTCCTTCCATTCCTCCGACCTACAGTGTAGACGATTATTGTTTCTAGCAAATATCCGCGACAGAGTCTGTGTGAAGATTAATTTGGAAGCTTTCTGTGTTGTCTTTCCAGTATTCATGTTTTTTATCCATAACTCTAGTAGCCCATCTGTACAATTCCAGTGCCTTTGTATCCTGCATGCCAAATATCAATATTTGATGTTAAAAAAATTATGCACAATATCCATTATTTTGAAATCTATGTTTTCAGAAATCTGTTACTTTTTGCCGCGTTTGAAATATTGTTTCTTTACATCTTGAAATATGAGGATTATCTTTCTACAATCAACTTGTAGATCGTCCTTTGAGAGTTGATATTAAAAGCACAACATGACACACTGAACTAAAACATCAGCAAGCACTCACCGCCTTCGACTTGTTAATGATGTCTTTGTCTTGTATCATAATTATTAACAACACATGTAGTGATTTTTGACACTGATTCAAAGGGATCTTTAATAACGACAGCAGATTTCATTTTAGGGAAAACCCCCCCAACAATCTTGTGTATTTTACTGTGAAGCACAAATTTTAACATCACTTTGGCTCCAGAGAAAAACTCAGAAGATGTTCAGAGCCTTCAGGTCAATGTGCCTCTGTACGAAATTAAAAGGTTAATCCATTGTATAGTTATTAATATATTTCAGTTTGGATTGACAGGGTGACATTGCTTTCGTAGAGTAACATTACAAGACTACAATTTTGTAGTGAAAACTTATCTCTACAAATAATATAAAGCAGAAGGATTCATCCCGATCACATCTGTGATTTTCACCCATTATCTTATTGTTTAATCCGCTGTTTAACCCCAGATAATCATTTTCTACATCATCAATACAGATAATGTCCATTCAGCTCATTATATGACGTCTGTGGCTGTAACACTGATCATTCAGTTTGGTCATAACTTTTCAGTTTGGTCGGTTGGTTATTTTATTGTTCACTTTGTTCAATTTAAATTTGACCACTTTATTCTGTGCAATTTCAATCTTCCAATCACGTTTATTTAATTTGCCCTGTCAGATATATTCCTCATTTCTGAATTGCCGGGTGGACATATGGCTGTTTTTTTTTTATTATCCAATTAAAATTGATGTTCATTTGAATGATCGAATATCGAGGAGCTGTAGGATGAAACTTTTGAGTTTGGGTGGATGTAGCATTAATAACAAGGATCTACCAGTGCAACATTTGTGCAAATTACATAATTCAACAGCTTCTGGTTCATTTATGATAAGTTAGATGAATTTGAACAAACGAGGACACGTTCTATATCATTAGAAGTATCACAGCAGTCAGTGCAGAACATGTTTGCATCGGTTTTACAGGATAAAAGGAAATGGACAAAAACTCAGGTCACTCATATAAAACCACATGGTTACTATATGGTCCCAGAGGATTTCATATTAACTGGTCATTAGCCAATGTGATCACACTTTTATTCTTATTTTGCAATCACAATAATCACAACCTATCTAGAAAGAGGGGTATTCCTGGAAGATGAAAATAACAAGCCATAAAAATAAGGCTTGTTAACAGTGACTACATATTAATACGAATATATTTTGAAATATTAGTGTATACATCTATTTACTATGAAGCAATGATTTATAATATGAATATTCCCTATAATAAATCTTCAAATATCTTGGCATTAATGTGGACATGGGGATGTCATGTAAGTGTATGTTTTTAAGGTTAAAACAAAATTGATTAGTTGTGAGATCCATGTGTAATTCTATAAAAACATTATTTAACATTTCTTCCAGATTTAAAATGTTAAAACTTATAATATTTCACATATCCCAGCAGGTGTCAGCTTGGTTTTCCTTGTTTTCCTCTGACCAACCTGGCAACCCTGCACCTCGCCCACCTCCCCCTGTGCTAGCTCCTCATGCTAACAGCCTCCACAGCCTCCACACACACACACAGACACACAACCCTCTACACACTGTGTGTTCTACACCCACTTCCACTGTGGACATGACGGGACTCGTGGAAGTGAGTTCAAGTCAACGTCCTGGTTTTTAATCCGCCATGGATCCGGTGAGCTGAATGTCATTACCTCTCAATGTAGCATGCTAGCTAGCCCTCAGCTAACCGACCCTTTAGCTAGCACACCTGTTAGCTCTGTTTTGCTAACTCCAGAGAAACGTGTCCTGTGCAGAGAAGAGGCTTTACGACACGTGGTACATGTTGTGACGTGTGTAAACATGAACACAGGCATGTTGTTAAAATATTAAAATACAGTTAAATGATGTAAACATGATGTGATGCAGCAATAAAACACAAATATCACTAAGTACTGCTCACTGAGAACTATAACATACCTGAGTGGGAACAGTTTACTTTAAAAACACACCTGAGTTTGTTCCTGGTCTATAACTACTAATAGAGTATTAACTATTATTAATTAATTACACTTTTATTTGTTTTCAACCAAAGCAGAATATTATTTAAGTCACGTTTATTTATGCAGCACATTTCATGTATAATTTCATATTTATTATATACTATATATACTGTACTATTTTTATATACTGTCTAGCAATAACATTACCATCATATCATCAGTACTATTACCATCATCTTGCCACTGCACCTTATCTACCTATTTATCTTGTGTTTCTGTTTTTATTCTTTCTACCTCAATATTTTTTATTTTATTCTATTGTATTGTATTTTAGTGTATTCAAATATACCGGCTGCTATGACGACTTAATTTGCCTTCGGGGATGAAAAAAGTACTCTATCTATCTATCTATCTATCTATCTATCTATCTATCTATCTATCTATCTATCTATCTATCTATCTATCTATCTATCTATCTATACAAGTGTAAACTTAATGTTACGGTGGCTGAGAGAGCTCAATGTACTGCACATTAAGAAAACACATGCAAATAGAGAACAAACGTGTGCAAATTGAGAAAACAAAGTTAATGTTTCCAGGGGACCGGAAAAAGTGACGGACCTGGCTGTAGTTCAATGCTTTGTGAAGATCCATCACCACTGATGAGCAGCTAACTCCAATCAGAATCAGAATCAGAAGTATTTTATTGCCAAGTACGTTTACACATACAAGGAATTTGCTCTGGATATTGGTGCATACAATGAACATAGAAACATAAAAACGCAATAAATGCAACATACATAGGAGAGCAATACAAAATAGGAAACCAGTATATATTTACTCACTGTTTACTTCTTATTTACTCACTTTTTACCAATATTTATACAAAGTAACATTTATTTTGACATAAACATTTCTGAATAAAAATATATAACAGATAAAACATATAAAAAGTGAAGTAAAAAGTGAAATGCTAAATGCAAAACAGTGAACAGTGTCAGATTGCAATATGCAATGTAATGCAGTATAATATAATATGATATGATATAATGTGTTAATTTAACACATCCTAGAGGTGTGGGGGTGGAATAAAAGTCAGAGTCAGGTGGGGGTCCCGGGCCTTGTTGATAAGGCCAACTGCAGTCGGGAAGAAGCTCAAAGAGTTTGTGACCCGGGTGGGACCGACTTCACATGTGCATTTGTCTTGAACATACTTGTTTTTTTTTTTACATGGGCCTACTAAGTTTATATTTACTTTATTTCACTCTGTTTAGGAATCATCTGCATCTGTCCTCTGCCGATGTGGAACCGAGTCTGATCATTTACCCGAGTGCAACATCAGTGATGTCCCTTACATGGATAGAAACCGACCCGGACGTGGCGATGGAAGGGACTGTGCTCGAGATCAGAGCATATCTGAGACTGACTGGGAAATAGTTTCAGTACAGATTCAAACTGGGGAGGAAGAGAGTCAAGAAGCTTCTGAGGTCACAGTTCAGACGAGAGAAGGATTCACACTTCATTCTGGTGACAAGGACAATCCCCCTGCAGCAGAAGAACCTGGAACACCACACAAGATTTGGAGGAAACAGCTCAGAACTCGAAGGCATATGTGCCAAAAGGCCAAGAAACACCAAAGAGGAGTTAAACCGTACAAATGTGTCCACTGTCGGAAGCGGTTCACCTTTCAGAACCCTCTAATCCTGCACCTACGGAGTCACTCGGTGAGGAAGCCGTTTGTCTGCCCGGTCTGTGGGATGAACTTTTATCTGATGAGACACGTCAGGTCTCATTTGACCAAACACACTATAAACACCAGCGTCATGTTGGAGGTGCAAGAGGAAGCAGAGACAGAAAATGGTTTGATCAACTCAGGAGGAGAATGGGATCCGACCAACTCTGGTAAGAACATGTTATTTGTTATATTAGTTTGGTTCCTATCCCATCCATTAACATGGAGGGGTTCCTTCTTGGTCCCAGAGAAGGAGGCTAATGGCTACTTGATGAAACCTTGACCCTCTGGAAACCGAAACCGAAACAACAATTAGCTTGAAGATGCTAAATGCTTTGTAGAGTGTGATACGTCATCGCATTAAATAAATACCTGCACATTACACATTGATTAATTTCTTATGTACAGTTATCGATAATTGCAGATTTAAGTATAAATCTACTTTATTTCATTTTTACTAACAACAGTTGAATTTACCAACAGACTCAGAGAAACCTTCCCCTTCACCTGAAGAGGCAAAACTATTAGAGGAGCACGTGAAACAAGATCACGAATCAAAGAAACCAGAGTTATGTATCTCCATACATTAAAAGACCATGAATCTGTGCACAAGGCTCTGAGGCTGGACTGGTGATCCCAGTGCGATAAAGGTTTCCAGACTTCAAAGGAACTGGATAACCATGTGCACACAGGAGAGAAACCGTTACCATGCATTGTATGTGGAAAAAGGTTCCAGCAGAAATCTCACTCTCTTGCGTGTGTGGAGTCACTGACTAAATGTTGTAAATCAAGTCGTCTAGGAACACTTACACTCAAAGGCTTCTTCTAAACAAATAAAGATTAACTTGTGTTTACACAACTTTACAGAGGGTAAATAGTTTGAGTAGGTTCAGATTTGCATTGTCTCGTGCAAACACTTCATTGGGCTTCAAATATTGAGACTAGAGCCCGATCGATTGATCAGTTAGCTGATAAAAATCGGCCGATGAGCCTTTTACACACATAATTGCACTATTGTTGTTTTATTTTTCTCTTCAGCTGTATATATTTATATTAAGATACATATATTTTACATTTTTGGTTGTAATTACTTGAGCATTGCTAGAAGAGAGCCTGTGACTCAAGCATTTCATTGCCAGCAACTGCTTAATGTTATTGTTGTGCATTTGATAAAAAAAATCTTGAATATTGAATCTTGTGCAGGTATGGACGGTGGGCTCCCTGAGTATTGAACTCTATAACCATATTCTTTTTTTTAATCTTTCCTTTAATCAAAAGTTGTTTAAGTTGTAATAATATCCAGTAACAAAACAATCACTTCGGTTTGGGAACATTAAATGATCTCCAGCATGATATTGTTACTGTGACTTCTTCTGTAGCTCCGCCCTCAGAGCTGGATCTCAGCTCACATCGGCCACAGGAGAAAATGCTCCTGAGCAAGAGAGCTGCAGAGATTATTCACCATGTTGAGCCGACTCCTACAATACCGGCCCTGGATCACAGCCCAGCACCTGAAGGTGAGTCAGATTGAGCTTGAGTTTTCAGTATTAATAGAACATCACCTTAGACTCATTGCTTTCTCATATTTTCACTTGCTTGTGTTTTTCTTCCTAAGGACCAACTCCAGAACGGCAAGAATCTGAGGATGAACAGCCTCTGGAAAACCCTTCAGTGGAGCCGAGACACTACCAGGGGCCGCACCGACCCAAGAAGAAGGCCAACTGTCCGACCTGTGGAAAAGTCTTCCCTCACAACTCGGGTCTGAGGCGACACCTTGTGATTCACTCGGGTAAAAAACCATACAAGTGCTTCATATGTGGCAGAGGATTCACCCAGAGCGGAAACCTCAAAACTCACATGAAGGTCCACAAAGGTCAGAGTTTACAAGAAGTCTAACTCTTTCTTTTTAATACACATGTGTATTATCATTTGTTTTACAGTTCAGAAAGTGGCAAATGTTAGAGAAATAACTGTTTGTTTGTCTTTTCTCACAGGAGAGGTAAAGATCTGGTCATTAGTTCGAGAGACTCCCCCGAAAGCCGCTCCTGTGACAGTCCATGTGTGTGGAGAGTGTGGGATGGAGTTCCCTCAGAAACAACAGCTGGAAGAACACAGAGACACTCACAAGAAGCCTTACGCGTGTCCTGACTGCACCAAGACATTCAAAGACAAGTATTATTTAAAACAGCACATGCGCACTCACGCCGTAGAGCCAACGTTTCTCTGTTCCGAGTGCGGAAAGAGCTGCGTCTCTGCAGGTTCTCTCCGAAAACACGAGTTGACGCACACTGGAGAGAAGAATTTCCACTGCGTCCAGTGTGGGAGGACATTTGCACAATCCTCCCACCTCAACGTGCACCTGAAAACTCACACGGGCGAGCGGCCTCATCTCTGCTCCATCTGCGGCAAAAGCTACGCCAGAGCATCGGCTCTGAAAGTTCACCTACGAGTTCACACCGGGGAGAAACCCTACACGTGTGATAAGTGTGGCAAGTGCTTCCATTACGATCAAGGTTATCGAAAGCATCTGAAGAATCACAACAAGAAGCCGAAGCCCCCAACAAAACCTCTGGGGAGACCCAAACAGCAGCCGTTAGTGGTGAATAATCAATGATGTCACCGGGGAAGTTTACAGTAATCTGACAGACAAGAAAATACTAAATATAATACACTTTATTACTCTGTGCACTTAAATATCTTTCACATAACACCTGACATCTATTGCATACAGCTGATATCTATTGCACTTCTGTCCGTCCTGAGAGAGGGATCCCTCACATGTGTCTCTCTGAGGTTTCTACGTATTTTTACCTGTGAAAAGGGTTTTTAGTAGTTTTTCCTTACTCTTGTTGAGGGTTAAGGACAGAGGATGTCACACAATGTTAAAGCCCTATGAGACGAATTGTTATTTGTGAATGTGGGCTATACAAATAAACTTGATTGATTGATTGATAACAAGCAATGTGGTAGTAATCATGTAACAGTTTGTCTAGTGTACAGTTGGCTCCATTGTTTCTTGTTTGAACTATAGTGTTAAACAAAGTAAATCATGTTATTGTGAATCATTTGTTTCTGTGTGTTTCTATTTGTGATTCACCTGAACTCGACTTACAATCGATTCTATCTCACAATTTGACTCCACAAATCACAGAATATTTGAATATATGAAATCATTTAATTTAAGCACCTAATTACTCAAAATAGACTTGTTTTATATGAACCATAAAACCCTTTTTTTCTATCATGAAGCTTCCTGCTTCTTGGTCTCATTAACCCAAATCATTTTTATTCCTCTGCAATGTCTTCAAATATAAAAAGTTTCCTGATTCGTTCACAGTTTAATATTCCATACGTTTGACCAAGGACTACAATTCTGACGTACCTTTACGCTTTTATACTTTTCTTGAGAATTTTTATTTTAGGCATATTTTCTATTACAGCACTACATCTATTTGATTAGTAAATATGTACATAACAGACTCAGATTATTAATAAGATCATATGAATTAATAAATGGTAAATGGATTTGTATTTATATAGCGCTTTTCTAGTCTGATGATGACCACTCAAAGCGCTTCACAGTACAGTTTCACATTCACCCATTCATACAGTGCATCTATTCGCAGCACTTAGTTATTCTATGGGGGGCCATTCAGGGTTCAGCATCTTGCCCAAGGACACTTGCATGCACAACCATCGCATGCAGATGGTTCAGACTGGGGATCGAACCGCCGACCTTCAGTTTGGAGGACGACCACTCTACCCCTCAGCCACAGCCGCCCAAATAAAGTGTGATTTATTCATTCTCTTTATTTTGGTCCACGGATTCAATTCAAATTTGGCACAAAGCGAAGTTAAAAAAACTAAGTAGAGCAAAACAGATATATAGTTTGATCAGAAAGGTTTTGGCTGAAGCAATAGGTCAATATGTATTATTATTATAGATTATATATATATATAAATATAGGACATAATTGGCGCAGTGGACAATGACTGTGGACTATAGTGGATTGGATCCCATCTTGATGGTGGACTGCTTGAAATATAGTATTGCAGTTATCCTTCTGTATATTTACCCTCATCGATGCTGCTAAAACCTTTATCCTGATGTTTTTTTCCTACACTTGACATCTATTGCACTTGTGTCCGTCCTGGGAGAGGGATCCTCACATGTGTCTCTCTGAGGTTTCTACGTATATTTACCTGTTAAAAGGGTTTTAAGTATTTTGTCCTGACTCTTGCTGAGGGTTAAGGACAGAGGATGTCTCACCATGTTAAGATAGATAGATAGATAGATAGATAGATAGATAGATAGATAGATAGATAGATAGATAGATAGATAGATAGATAGATAGATAGATAGATAGATAGATAGATAGATAGATAGATAGATAGATAGATAGATAGATAGATAGATAGATAGATAGATAGATAGATAGATAGATAGATAGATAGATAGATATTTAGATAGATTACTTTATTCATCCCCGAAGGGAAATTAAGCCGTCATAGCAGCCAGTATATTTGAATACAATAAAATACAATACAATAAAATAAAAAACATTGAGGTAGAAAGAATAAAAAATAGAAACACAAGATAAATAGGTAGATAAGGTGCAGTGGCAAGATGATGGTAATACTACTGATGATATGATGGTAATGTTATTGTTAGACAGTATATAAAGATAGTACAGTATATATAGTATATAATATAACATAATATATATTTATATATGATAGTAATTATACCAATATAATAGCAGTATATAGTAATACTGGCAGCAACAGTATATAAAATAAAAATAGTATTCATATAATAATAATAATTATAATTATGTATACACATGTATAAAGCCCTATGAGACAAATTGTGATTTGTGAATATGGGCCATACAAATAAAAATGTGATTGATTGATTGATAAAGAAGTTAGAAATCAGAATGTGTAGCAGACGTTTTATTATTATTGGGGCTTTTATTGTGATTGAAAAGCCCACCGGAAGTGTCGGTGTCAGTGTGAGTAGCTAGCAGCTACAGAGGTTATCATCACAGCCTCCCGCAGACTGAACTCCAGACACAAGTTCCCTCCGGACACTATCCGGACCCTCTCCGGACCCGCTGCTCGAACCCGCTGCTCGGGGACATGATCCCGAAGTAGAGACATGAGCGAGGCTTGTGGAGAAACTTCTGCCGAGCGACCAGTGTCTACCTGCCGGGGAGAATCTGATGCTGAGGTGGGTCCCAGTCTCTATTGTCTGTGGGAAGCTAGCTGGGGTAGCGACTGGGAGGCTCCCGGTAGATCTGTCACCTCCACGCCGGACTCTGGTGCACCTCTGCTGGGTGCAGCTGGAGCTCGGAGTGGCTGGTGGTGGTGGAGGTGGTGGTGGAGGAGGGGGGGCGGCTAATCGTTAGCTAATTGCTAACGGGCTAGTGGACGCCATGTCTGTGGCTAGCGGGCTCCGGAGCAGCTCTGTGGCCGGAGGGCTGGTCACATCCCCCCGGCGGAGGAGGCTCCTGCAGAGGTCAAACCCCGGAGCCCGCTGCAGACCGACTCCTCCGGGGGTTTAACACCTCATCGAGTCGGGTTAGGAAACAACAGGTTCCTCAGTGGTCGCTGGGGAAAAGTTAAAATCATAAATAATAATAAAAGCATGAACCCCCCCCCCCCAAACCGTAGCCCCCTGTGGAAGCTAATGCTACCGAGCTAGCTGGGCTGCTCAGATCTGTGCATTCACATCCGAACCGTTATTATGACAGCGTGCACACTGCAATTACACAATTATAACATCGTAATTACACTGTTGCTTCAGGTTGTAAACGGTCCCTCGGGTGTAAAGGCCCAGGCAGGTTCTCTGTCTCCTGTCACAGAGAAGCATCCGCCCTGCTGAAGTGTCCTTGAGCAGGACAATGGATGTGTCTTCTTCCAGCTGGAGCCCCACAACCACACACACACACACACACACATCCTCAGCATGGACATCCACTGCTGGATGCTAGAGCTGAACAACAACAACAACAACAACAAATAGAAGCACAAGCACATGAATCTTTTAGAGGCTTATCTTCATAACTGATCACAACAACATAAATAACATCTCACGTTATCACTTAATCCATCATGTATTTTATCGACTGATAGTTATACTATTACTATTATCCATAATAAAGTCCAAAATGATGGATTCAATTTGCTTTAACCAGCAAACGTTTGAAATTTTTGCTTGAAAAATTACAATTGTCGACATAATTAATGCGCTATAAATTGAGGGTGGCTGTGGCTGAGGGGTAGAGTGGTCCTCCTTCAACCTGAAGGCCGGCGGCTCGATCCCCAGTCTGAACCATCTGAATGCAGAAGTGTCCTTGGGCAAGATGCTGAACCCTGAATGGCCCCCCATAGAATAACTAAGTGCTGCTAATAGATGCACTGTATGAATGGGTGAATGTGAAACTGTACTGTAAAGCGCTTTGAGTGGTCATCATCAGACTAGAAAAGCGCTATATAAATACAAATTTTATAAATGAAGGGCGGCTGTGGCTGAGGGGTAGAGTGGTCGTCCTCCAACCTGAAGGTCGGCGGTTCGATCCCCAGTCTGAACCATCTGAATGCAGAAGTGTCCTTGGGCAAGATGCTGAACCCTCAATAGCCCCCCATAGAATAACAAAGTGCTGCTAATAGATGCACTGTATGAATGTGTGTGTGAATGGGTGAATGTGAAACTGTACTGTAAAGCGCTTTGAGTGGTCATCATCAGACTAGAAAAGCGCTATATAAATACAAATCCATTTACCATTTACTTATTGCTAAATCGAGCAGTAGTTTCAGCCCAGAATTATCTGATATATTAATTAATAACACCAGTTTGTAAGAAGTTTTGAATTAATTCTCTTAAGCTTGTTATCCTTGTTGTAAAAATCTATAAAACTGAAGTCAGCTTAAATATTGTGATGGATTTATCTCGTGAAACTCTTTGTTTATCGATGTGTATCTTAGTCTCAAAATCGTAGTATTATATTTATAGAATTGACATATCGTACGTATTGAATACTTGTTTACTGACTCAGATTTTTTCACCTCTTTAAGGTTGTACATCTGAGAGATGGGCTCTGAAAACCCAGACGACTTCGGACCAGCTGTGATCCTCGCGGAGGAAGATCACCAGGAAATAGGAGGTCTGATCAACTCTGACGGGGAGGAGGTCGATTTCTCAGATCTCGGTGAGTAAAATGTAAAAATGACAGCGTAACAAATGATTAATAACTAGATAAATTGAAGATATTGGCCCAATGTCATGTCTCATGGTATCAGTGCTCTTTCTATTATTTTCGATTTAAAATCTTTAAAGCTCTCGTTGATCTGTTTTATCTGTAAGAAACTTTAATGTATTATTCCAGAAAATGATTCTTCCACTGACTTGTATACAGAACTGAAAAAGCTTTCTTCTTCATGTACGTCTCCTACAGGAGAGAGTGCCGTCCCCGGTATCGTGATTCCCGAATCTCCCTCAAAGACATTCGATCTCACAGAGAATGAAAAACCAGCATCTCTCCACAGCTGCTCAGTGTGCGGCAAAGACTTTCCCTACGCCTCCAAACTTCAACGCCACCTACGCACGCACTCCGGAGAGAGGCCCTTCCCCTGCTCCATGTGCGAGAAGAGATTTCCCGAGAAGGGGCTGCTCATGATCCACGAAAGGGTCCACACGGGGGAGAAGCCGTTCCCATGCACTTTCTGCGAGAAACGCTTTGCGAGTCAGGGGGAGCTGCGGCTCCACCGGCGGACGCACACCGGCGAGCGGCCGTACCACTGCTCCATCTGTCTGAAGAGCTTCTCTCGTCACTGGCACCTGAAAACACACTTAGAGGCGATGCACTCGGAGGTGGTCGCCGGCTTCATAAGGAAGAAGTTTCCGTGTTCGGACTGCGACAAGAGCTGCAACTCAGCGGCCGAGCTGAGGGATCATCAGAGGACTCACACCGGAGAGAGGCCCTACCAGTGCTCCTTCTGTGACAAACGTTTTGCCTTGTCCGGTACTCTGGTGAGACATGAGCGTCTCCACACCGGCATCACACCGTACCACTGCTCTGACTGTGGGAAGACATTCGCGCAGCAGTGGACGCTGACAACACACATGCGGACGCACACAGGAGAGAAACCCTACAGCTGCACACAGTGCGACAAGTCGTTTGTAGCGCCCGGAGAGCTGCGGAGACACACCAGGATTCACACCGGGGAGAAGCCGTACACCTGCAGCGACTGCGGCCGGCACTTCTCTCTGGCAGGAACTCTCCGAAACCACAAACGCTCGTGTACACAGAACAAAAGTGAATCCGATTCAGGCGTCATCTCAGACCCAGTTCAAGCTCCAGTTGGTGAATCGTCCCAGAAAGACCTGAGCGACGACATCAGTGCTGAGGTAGGGACAATTTACAGCAGTGTCAAAGTGAAACCAGAGTGTTAGATCCAGAGTGATATAGATTTTGTGGGACCGATGCTAACATTATAATTGGTAATGATTCTTAAGATATAGGCATCAAACACTTATTACAAAGAAATGTAACTAAGGCCTGATATTCCACAATTTAACCATAAACTTCATTATAATTTACTACAGGTAAAAAGAAAACACAAATACAACCAAATATATAGAACTTAAATTATATCTGTAACAATAAGTCTGTAAAAGGCTCATAACATCAACCAAGTTCATCAATCGACTGATATATCAATATTTTCTCAATACAACCATCTCCAACAAATGTTTACACCATTTACACAATCCTGCATTTAAATAATTTAAAAACGTGTGATTGTGAATCTGATTTGACTGAACCTATCTTGTCTGTTTGCCTTCATTTGTCCTTCTGAACCTGTTTTTTAAGGTGTCAGACACACAGAGTTCACCCAGTTCAGAGGAGCCCTGTCCTCTGGAGGGTCTCAACTGTGACAAAGCAGCTCAGTGTGAAAATACCCAGAGGGAACCAAAGGTACAGCAGCAGGAGCAGCAGCAGGAGGTGGCAGCAACCAGTCCACAAATGAATGTAATCGTGAAGGAGGAGGAAGAAGAGGAACCTTTGTGTGGTACAAATTCCTTCAGTCACAGTCAATTAAAAGAAATACAAATACATTTAATGATGATTTTAACTGCAACACGTTGTTTCCATCAGTAGAAGAAGCTCCTGAGCAGATGTCTGGGAGTGAAGATTGTACCATGACAGAGGAAACTGAAGAGGAGGAGGAGGAGGAAGAGGAGGAGGAGGAGGAGCAGGAGGAGGAGCAGCAGCAGCAGGAGGAGGAGAGCAGGACAGATATCAGGATTACAGTGAAAGAAGAAGAGGAACCTGATAACAGTGAGAACATTACTTTACAGGATTGAAAAGGCCGGCAAATTGAAGAGGCTGTTATTGTGTATAGTTTTTGCAAAGATCTCGATTCAGACTGAAACCATCTAATAAGGAAATGGTTGAATCTGTTTCCCATCACAAAGTTAAAGGTTGTTTTCTTCTGACACTACAGCAACAGCCTGAGCTAAACTGCATCCAACTTAAAGTCAGAGCCCAACTGAATTTCATGTGTGGAATTACCACGTGTGGCTGCAGAGGCCACTGTTGATACTGCAAAAGTAACATAGTGTTCCTTCACTTCACCTAAAGATCAAATCAACAGACTCCTCAATGACTAATTTAATTGACTACAGCTAATTAATGTTAATTCTGTGATTTAGCCAAGCCGCAAAATCCAAAACTCAATAAATCCTACTTCTCTGTGCATCATTTGTCTCACAGCTCAAGATAGTTTCTAAGAAGAAGAACCATCACTTTTTACTATTTCGATATTTAAAAGTGTCTGTTTGCAGTTGAATCTGCCTGTGTAGTTTGAAAATATACCATGCACATGTAGTTAATGGGGAATATATAAAATATTATATAGATAGTAATGTCTTAACCCTAAAGTTATGTAGGCTATGACTTCTCCTTATCTGGAGGATATAATGCTATTACACAACTGAAAAAAGGTTGAATATCTAATCATTGCATTTTTGGGAACTCATTTCCTCATTCTTAAATCTTGCACCTTGTTGGATTCCATAGAAACCATTGCTTTCACCTTTTTACTAATTTATTTATTTATTTGATTCAGTGTTTCTCATCAGCCTGTTTCAACTCTCTCCATTTGTGTTTCCAGTGTCTGAAGAGGATCCCGATTGTGTTGCTAACAGTGAAAAAGACAGTCCTCCATCCTCACCAGTGGAGGATCCTTTGACCAACAATCAGACAAAGAGCTCTTACTGTTGTGGGCTCTGTGGAAGAGACTGTCACAAGATGTCCGCGCTGCAGATCCACATGAGAATCCACTCGGGAGAGAAACCCTTTCAGTGCTCTCTGTGTGGGAAGCAGTTCACCCAGAAAGGTCAACTCAAAGGTCACCAGAAAGTCCACACGGGGGAGAAACCCTTCTCCTGCCCGGACTGCGGGAAGAGCTTCGCCCATTCGGGGGCGATGAACAGACACCGACTCACGCACACGGGGGAGAGGCCTTACCACTGCTCCGTGTGCGACAGGAGCTTCAACCAGTCCGGCCGCTTGAGGGAGCATGAGAAAATCCACTTCGGGGAGAAGTTCGACTGCCCCGAGTGCGAAAAGAGTTTCACGCGAGCCTCAAGCCTCAAGAACCATTTCCGGCTCCACACGGGGGAGAGGCCGTACGGCTGCGACGTCTGTGGGAGAGGATTCAGCCGCTCGCAGAGCCTGAGGCTGCACAAACGTAAACACGAGCTGATACAGACTGAGGAGGAGTCTGCGTCCAGTGTGAAGAACGATGAATTCTCACAGAGCGACGATGACTCTCCGATTAATATGTGTATAACGGACAAAAACGACTTATAATGTATTTATGTAAACCATACAGGTACGTGCCAGTAGTACTATGAAAGTACAGGAGTTCAGGCAGCTGAACGTGAACTGAGCGAGCAGTAACTACCTCTGTGTATAGACAGTTATTAAACCTATATGTGGTGTTTCACCCAAAAAGTATTTAAGCTAAAAAATATTTAACTCCCAGAAAAGACAAATGAAGAAACAGACACAAAACATGTTGATGTTCAGCGACAGGCGACAACGATACAATGATGATGTACCACAAATACAACTCAATAAAAATCTCGGGTACTGTTTAGACGATACACTTTAGAGATCATACTTGCTCTTGTTTATCACTCTTACCTATATTAGTTGCATTTGAACATCATAGTATTTATGGTAGTACAGATGTGTCATTTAAGGTTTGTGATTTCACTTTGTCCATGCAGTATTCTTATTGAAATTAATCGTGTATGTGGAAATTGGACTGAAGAATAGTTGATGTTTTTGTATCCGATGTTGCTGTGGCCAATGAGATGTGAAGGAATCATGTGAAACTCGATTTCATTCTTTGGTAAATGTGCCCGATGAAATGTAACAAAACAGTGGGATCCTTAATATCCATCCGGTGCTTGCCCGAAACCATTTTGCCTTAGTTGTGATGAACTCTTATCTCTGTTTTGATTTGCAGTCATTCAAGATCCAAATTGTGAATCAGGTTCACCTGGTTTAAAAAGTTCTTAAAGGCCAAGTGACTGTTGTGAAAAGAGGAATTCATCGTGATGCAAAAAGCTGATAATTTGAAGCCATGTAGATGGTTCATTTTGCCCCGTGCTGCCTCTGTCTAATTGTATGGAACGTGTTATACTGAACAATAAAAGTATAAATACCACAGTGTTTGTTGGGATTTCTGTCTGTACAATAGGTACAAATATATATGTACAGAAAAGAAAAAACACAGATCGTATATAGATAAATACATAATCATCTTTATTCAGTATAACTTTGTTGATATTCATTAAATCTTGGTGGTTTAAACAGAATAAAATAGCAGCACCTAATAGGATGAATATGAATTGTAACTAACTAATATTATGAATAAGAGAAATTTATTTTATCTAGGCTTTTGATTTGATTGATTGGAATTTAATTTAATCTATTTGTATTTTTATAATTATGTCCTTATTTACTTCCATTTATTCTTATATTTTTATAGATGTATTTTTTTAATTATTTTATGTAATCTTATTTAAGTTATTTAATTTCTGCCTCTTTTGTGTTTGATTGTGGGTTGGGGGTGTTCATAAACATTTGTATGTTTATAAATGTTTGAATGTATGTTTCTTATATGTAAAACTCATTTACGGTTTCCAGACCGTAAATGCACCACGCATCCCTCAAACGGAAGCGGTGTAAATTACGAGGCGCAGTGAACGTCACATATAGATAAACAGACCCACACTGTCTGAACAGTTCATGCTTAGAGAAGTTACGAAATACGTCACTGACGCAGTGTTTATTGAACATAACGTTCCGATGTCTGCGCAGTTTCTACCGAGAGAAGCTTAGAGAACATCCAGGTAAGAGAAGCTAATGTAAACAACCGCGTCAGACCTGGTTAGCTTACAGCAGCTAGCATTAGCTGTGATGCTAAAGGAAGCTAAAGCTAATAAACGTTGTTTTAGATCCAGTAACTCACCAGCGGCTCCTGTCAGTCCGTGGAGGAGGTGCGTTGTTTACTTAGAACTACAGACATGGAGGAGAACTGCTGTTAATGAGGAGGTCCAGGGTTTCATAGGTGAACTTTGACCTTCACATAGTTGGGTTTTACCATAGACTGTATATGGATTTTACATGGAGGGGCTAGAGCTGCAGTTAGCAGGAGGTGAGGTTAGCTGGAGCTGAGCAGGAGGTGAAGTTAGCAGGAGGTGAGTTTAGCAGGACGGGAAGTTAGGAGGAGGTGACAGAAGCAGGAGGTGAGGTTAGCAGGAGCTGGGGTTTGCAGGAGGTGGAGTTTGTATGAGCTGAGGTTAGCAGGAGCTGAGCTGAGCAGGAGGTGAAGGAAGCAGGAGGTGAGGTTGTCAGGAGCTGAGGTTATCAGGAGGTGAGGTTAGCAGGAGGTGAAGTTAGCAGGAGGTGAAGTTAACTGGAGGTGCAGTTGGCAGGAGCTGAAATAAGCAGGAGGTTAGCAGGAGCTGAGCTGAGCAGGAGCTGAAGTTAGCAGGAGCTGAGCAGGAGGTGAGGTTAGCAGGAGGTGAAGTTAGCAGGAGCTGAAGTTAGCAGGAGGTGCAGTTTGCAGGAGGTGAAGTTAGCAGGAGCTGAAGTTAGCAGGAGCTGAGATTCGCAGGAGGTGAAGTTAGCAGGAGCTGAGATTCGCAGGAGGTGAAGTTAGCAGGAGGTGCAGTTAACAGGAGGTGAAAATAGCAGGAGGTGCAGTTAGCAGGAGGCGAAGTTAACAGGAGGTGAAGTTAACAGGAGGTGAGGTTAGCAGGAGTTGCAGTTAGCAGGAGCTGAAGTAAGCAGGAGCTGAGCAGGAGGTGAGGTTAGCAGGAGGTGAAGTTAGCAGGAGGTGAAGTTAGCAGGAGGTGAAGTTAGCAGGAGCTGAAGTTAGCAGGAGGTGAGGTTAGCAGGAGGGACAGTTAGCAGGAGCTGAGCAGGAGGTGAGGTTAGCAGGAGGTGAAGTGAGCAGGAGGTGAGGTTAGCAGGAGGTGAAGTTAGCAGGAGGTGAAGTTAGCAAGAGGTGAATTTAACAGTAGCTAGAGTTAGCAGGAGGTGAAGTTATCAGGAGCTGAAGTAAGCAGGAGCTGAGCAGGAGGTGAGGTTAGCAGGAGGTGAGGTTAGCAGGAGGTGAAGTTAGCAAGAGGTGAATTTAACAGTAGCTAGAGTTAGCAAGAGGTGAAGTTATCAGGAGTTGCAGTTAGCAGGAGCTGAGGTTAGCAGGAGCTGAGCAGGACGTTTTGTACTTTTGTATTTATTTACTAAGGGCTCTGAATACTTCTTTCATCACTGGTGTTGTTGACGTTAAAGAAATGTTCTTCTTTAATCCCTAACTTCTAAAAAGAATCCTCCCATTAAAACAAGCAACTATTTCATCACTTCACCTTTTCACTTCTTCCACCAACCCCCAAAAGCAGGAAATGACATCTGTCCCTGTACTGAACTTTGTGTACCTGCCTGTCTTCTGTCTCACGTGTGTCCAGTCGCTCTCTTGGACAAACACACACTGTCAGGATGGTTTCATACCAGCTGCTGAACCCTGAGGACGTCCAGTTCTCCAGAGCCGTGTTGACCGAGGAGCAGCGTCCCGTCCAAGAAGAGATTCCTGTGAGTTTGGATTGAATCAGATTTAGTCATGTGGAAAATGCTACAAAGATGCATCAAAATGTTGCTCTGCAATGTGAATACTACAAAAAGAGATGTTCTGCATTAACATAGATAGATAGATAACTTTATTCATCCCCGAAGGGAAATTAAGTCGTCATAGCAGCCGGTATATTTGAATACAATAAAATACAATACAATAGAATAAAATAAAAAATATTGAGGTAGAAAGAATAAAAAACAGAAACACAAAATAAATAGGTAGATAAGGTGCAGTGGCAAGATGATGGTAATAGTTCTGATGATATGATGGTAATGTTATTGTTAGACAGTATATACAAATAGTACAGTATATATAGTATATAATATAACATAATATATATTTATATATGATAGTAATTATACCAATATAATAGCAGTATATAGTGATAATGGCAGCAACTGTATACATAATAATAATAGTAAATAGTAAATATAATAATAATAATATCATGTACACATGTATAAATATGTGTATATAGACTTTTATATATACAAAGAATATACGATATAGATATATATAGATAGATAGATATGATATGATATATAGTAGAGGTATAAATATAATATTGTTGTATGATAAGCAAAAAAAACATTATTCATGTCTTTGGCAGAAAAGCCTTCAGAGGATGAAGACCTACTGTTTGCATTCTGTGTTTTTTCTTTTAATTTCTCAACTCCTTTTCTTTTTATTATGTGTTCCTATTTTGTATAAAACTCAAACAGATTTTTTAAATATATTTTATGGTAGCAGCTGATTTTATGTTGTTGAAAGTGTGGACAAAAGGAAATATTTGCTTTCTGTTAGTTGAAGTTGTATGCATTTCTAGAATATAGCCAAATATCCTGTTATTATTATTATTATTATATTTACTATTATTATTACATATACTGTTGCTGCTGCCATTATTACTATATACTGCTATTATATTGGTATAAATTACTATCATATATAAATATGTATTATGTTATATTATATACTATATATACTGTACTATTTTTATATACTGTCTAACAATAACATTACCATCATATCATCAGTACTATTACCATCATCTTGCCACTGCACCTTATCTACCTATTTATCTTGTGTTTCTGTTTTTATTCTTTCTACCTCAATATTTTTTATTTTATTCTATTGTATTCTATTTTATTGTATTCAAATATACCGGCTGCTATGACGACTTAATTTCCCTTCGGGGATGAATAAAGTTATCTATCTATCTATCTATCTATCTATCTATCTATCTATCTATCTATCTATCTATCTATCTATCTATCTATCTATCTATCTATCTATCTATCTATCTATCTATCTATCTATCTATCTATCTATCTATCTATCTATCTATCTATCTGGCATGATATTAAAATAACCAGTGCACTCTGACTCCTGTTAGTTTTTGCTTTTCTCTGTGTGTTTCTTATTTATTTCCCTGCTGTGTTTCCAGGTGCAGGATCCGGAGGAAGCTTCGCTGCTCCCACGATTTGCGTCCTGCTCCGTCACCAAAGGCCTCCTGGTGATTGGCTGCCTGCTGCTCCTCCTCTGCGGCGGCTGGCTCCTGTGCACCATGTTCTGGCTTCACGGGCCGTCCAACCGAGATCCACACCGACCTCTGCCCCCCACCCCGGCACAGAAACCCCCGACAGCAGTCAACGACACTGCAGCTGCCTCCCGCCGTGAGGCCTGCGGTTTAATCCCAGAGGCGTGGAGGTTCGACTGCTACCCGGAGAGAGGAGTGGTGGTGACCAGAGAGATGTGTGAGGCGAGGAACTGTTGCTTTGTCCCCGCCTCCTCCTCCGCCTCCTCCTCTGCCAGCCGCCCATCAGGGGGGAACGGTATCCCCTGGTGTTTCTATCCTCCGGATTTCCCTTCCTACTCGCTGGTGTCAATGAACGACACATCCCTGGGGCAGAAAGGTACGCTGGTGAGGGAGAGGAAGACATATTACCCAGGAGACATTCTCACTCTAGAGGTGGAGATACGTCACGAGACGGACACACGGCTGCGTGTCAGGGTGAGTGGAGGACGCTCGAACCATGAGCTCAAAGAGTCAACATTGGATTGCTCCATACTGATATAGATTCTCTAGAATGTAACTGAAATACAAACTGTTTGTCTGATGTGTCTTTGTTCAGATAACCGACCCGTCCGATGCACGGTTCGAAGTCCCGATCTCTGTCCCCACTGCCTCCAAGAAGGCAGCAAGTCCCGACTACGTTGTGGAGCTTTCAAAGGAACCGTTTGGTCTCATCGTGAAGAGAAGATCGACAGGAGCGGTGCTGTACGTCCGACTTGAGTTGGCCACTGTCAGACAAACCAGAAAGTACAAATTAGTTATTAATTCTGTGTTTGTGTGTTTGGTTCCCTGTTAGTCTGAACACCACAGTGGCTCCTCTCTTCTATGCCGATCAGTTCCTCCAGTTCTCCACCTCCCTGCCCAGTCAGTTCATCTACGGCCTGGGGGAGCATCGCTCGTCCTTCCTTCACGACGTCCACTGGAACACGCTCACCATGTGGGCCAGGGACGTCCCTCCTACGGTATACAGACATAAATACGTACATAACTACATTTGCACAGTATTTGCAAATGTACACAGCCTTTCCTTCTACATTGGATGGGGTGAAATGTCTCCTCACATGAGATAGTGCACGTGGCATTGTTCTGTAGAATAAGATGAGAAAAAAGTTTGTAAAAAAACACTAATGCAATGCCAGAGATATAAATAGTTAGCCAAACAATTGGAATCGTCTGTAAAAATATTTTACAATTGATGGATAAATGACTACTATATTTTCCCCAGTAATATCATGGAAACTTACCTGACTAGTCCTGCACACTACAGCAGGCCTCAGTAGCCCTGCTGTAGAGTGAAGGATGCTGGGAATTATCTGTGCATGTGATGGAAGAATGCACAGTGGAAGGTTGAAACTCAACATGCAGTGTGTGCTGCATTCCATACATCTTTAAAATAGAGTTTTGAAGGATGTTATTATTGCTCAGCGTTTAATTTGCCAATTTCTTTTTTTTTTTAAATTCCCAAAATTCCATGGCTTAACTTCCCATGGAAAGTTTCCGGAAAGTTTCCGGAAATTTACCAGAAACTTTCCACCCCTTTGCAACCCTAGTCAGGGGCTTAATTTGCAGTTTACCAGTAATATCCTTGTGTTGTTTTCTTTAATGCAGGAACAGACAAACCTGTACGGAGCTCATCCCTTCTACCTGGCCATGGAGGACGGAGGGAACGCACACGGCTTCTTCCTGCTCAACAGCAACGCCATGGGTCAGTCTCCCTCCCTCTCCCTCCCACGTCCGCTTCATGTTTCTGACTACGTGCAGTGACACATGCAATAAACAGCTGATGATCATCGTGGGAAGATTTCACAACAGTTCATGTGACAACCGTCGACAAAGTCAAGTGGATTTATAAAAGCAGAAGTAACTGCGATTAACTTTGTAAAGGTCCTCAACAGTAAATATCAATTATAAAGATATGATCAGCTTTTTACTTGTTGCCAATAATATGTGGTTTACTTACAGTCCTGTGGGTTTTAAAACAAACATATATTTTATAATTGGTGGGAGGAGAGTGAACAGGAGAACACAACCAAAAACAAAAACACACTATATTTGCAGAATCCCAAAATGTCCTCTCTCTCTCTCTTTCCTCTCTACCTTCATAAACTTGTATCTGAATGTTTCAGCTCTTTTCTTTCTCATGAGTAACTATCGTTTCATCGCGTGTTTTTCTGTTTCCTCAGATGTGGCCCTGCAGCCGGCCCCGGCCCTGACCTGGCGTTCCATCGGAGGAATCCTCGACTTCTACGTTTTCCTTGGTCCTGATCCTGGTTCAGTTATTGAACAGTATGTGGAAGTCATAGGTCAGTATGAGACGTGTTGTGTAAAGAATTTGTTTTTTATCAATACAGTTTAACAGTTTGTTAGACAAGGTTTTCTCACCTCACCTCTCACCCGTCTTCTCTCTTAATCCCTCCGTGTCGTCGTAGGATTCCCGGCTATGCCCATCTACTGGGCTCTAGGATACCACCTCTGTCGCTGGGGTTACAAAACAAGTGATTCTACCTGGGAGGTTGTGAAGCAGATGAGGAATTATGGGATGCCTCAGGTAAAGTGGAAAGTTTGTTTTTGCAGGTCGGTATTTAGCTTTTTTAGTATTTTCAGTTTTTCATAATTTGTGGTTTTGTTCGCAGGACGTCCAGTGGAATGACATCGACTACATGGACCAATATCTGGACTTTACGCTCGACTCAACGAATTTTGGGACGCTGCCCGACCTGGTCAAGGATCTGCACGCTCATGACCAGCGCTATGTCATGATCCTGGTAAACAGGGACTTCTTCCTTTCATCCATGTGTGGTTTATTTCTGCTGTAGCTTGTGTTTGTGAGGCTGCTGTTTCTCGACCTGCAGGACCCGGGGATCAGCAGCACTCAGCCGGAGGGCTCGTACTGGCCGTTCGATGAAGGGCTGAAGAGAGGAGTTTTTATTAAGGATGCTGAAGGAAAGACACTCATCGGGAAGGTGAGACATGAGGCTTGATATCACACTGGCTGCTCTCATATCAAAAATTATTCTTATTCAAAGCAACACTATGCATTTTTTACCTTGTGACTTTAATATATTTAGTTATTTTCTCTACATAAAAACAACTGCAACGCTCGGACACATAGCACAGAATTGATCACCACATGTGGCTGCAGAGGGCGCTGTTGCTCGGAAAAAGATTCATAGTGTTGCTTAAATATTTTGTTTATATTGTATGATCATAACAAAACAAACTATTTCTGATATTTAAACGCATCCTTTAAACTGTATCTCCAATATATATAAACTCCTCCATCCTTGCAGGTGTGGCCTGGTTTGACTGCATACCCTGACTTCTCTGATAACGTGACACATGAGTGGTGGTATGAAAACCTCCAGAGGTTCCACGATCAAGTGCCATTCGATGGATTATGGATTGTAAGTATTGAAATTGGAGAAAAATCATTGACCTTGAATATTAGTATTGAGGTGATTCTCCCTGACATCTGTGTCATCGTTTTCAGGACATGAATGAACCGTCAAACTTCCTGGATGGATCCACTAATGGCTGTCCATCAAACAGTCTTGAGAATCCTCCTTACACACCTGGTGGGAGATACAGATACACACCACAAGCACAAATCACACAACAAACGTAACATGAACACACAAATACCAAGCAAGTACGATTGTTAAAAAAGTAAAGCTGAGTCTTTTACCTTTCAGGTGTACTGGGAGGTTTGCTGAGAGGAAAAACAATTTGTGCCACTGCACAACAAAAGCAGTCAATACACTATAATATGCACAGTTTGTATGGACTCATGGAAGCTAAAGCATCTGCCAGGTCAGGACCAGTGAAATACACACACACACACATACACCCAAGAGATAAAATACCAAAACAGGGAAACACTTACTGAACGCTCTCTGTCCTTTGGTTTCTCTCCCTCCTCTTGTCAAGCGCTCTGAAGCGAATCGTTTCAAAAAGGCCGTTTGTGATCTCTCGCTCCACCTTCCCCAGTCAGGGGATGTATTCTGGTCACTGGCTGGGAGACAACAGGAGCCAATGGAAAGATCTGTATTCCTCAATATCAGGTCAGATCACCCAAGGCTATGTATTACACATCCTGAATTAAATGTTAAATCAAGTGTTTCCGAAGATGGTTTGTGTTATTTAAGTTTGTTCTAATCATACTGATGTTTCTTCGAGTGTTAATTTCAGAAAATTGTGTCCGAAATTGTCAATTAAATTGTTGGATATTGGTTTTATCTCTCTGTTTGTGTTTTCAGGTATGTTGACCTTTAACCTCCTGGGCATCCCGCTGGTGGGGGCCGATATCTGCGGCTTCAGTGAGGAGCCGCAGGAGGAACTGTGTGTCCGCTGGACGCAGCTCGGAGCTTTTTATCCCTTCACACGCAACCACAACTCCATCGGCATGCAGGTTCATACAGTTTAACATCCCTGTTCCGGCAATAAATCAACAATTCAAAGATGTCGATCACTGCAGTTTCTCCCTCTCTCCTTTTTAGAGATCTTAAAATTGATGTGATTTATTTACAGCCTCAGGATCCCACAGTTTTCAGTCCACTGTCTCGTACGGCCATGAAACAGGCTCTGCTGCTGCGTTACTCCCTCTTCCCAGTCCTCTACACACTCTTCCATCACGCACATGCACACGGACACACTGTTGCACGTCCACTGATGTTTGAGTAAGTAGAGCAACATAAAACATCATTGTTTTTTCTTTCTCTTTATACGTTTGTTTGATGTTCTACATGTTTCCTGTACTCGACAGGTTTCCAAAAGATCTGGGAACCTATGGGATCGACAAACAGTTCCTGTGGGGGAAGAGTTTGTTGGTGACACCAGTGTTGGATCCTGGAGTGGATTATGTGGACGGTTACTTCCCACAGGGGCAGTGGTATGACTACTACACTGTGAGGACCACGCTCGGCACCCAGCTTATTCTACTAACTGTAAATGTATCAGTGATCTAATGTGTGTTGCTGTTTTCTCCTCAGGGCGATTCTCTGCGCAGTAAAGGTGAAGAGGTTCGACTTCAAGCCCCTCTAGATAAGATCAACTTGCATATACGTGAAGGAACGATTTTACCAACACAGGTAAGTTGGATTTTTACTCCTATTTTCTGAACAATTTTAAAAATTGTTTTGAAAAATGTGTGCACCAGTGATCAAGTATTTATTATACTTTTTAACACAACAAATTAAATTCAAATGACCTCCATGGTAGTGGAGTTTAGACAAAAATCTCCAAAATAATCTACATTTCATAAAACAAGAATTGACCTTTCAGTCCTTTTTATAAAACCACATTCAAATCCACGAGATCCCCAAAAAAATTTGAAGCGCAAAATGTCAAAAAATCCTCCTTATTTATCTCGAAATATGAAAGAAGAATAATGGATTGGCTTTTATGTTGAGAATCGCATCAAAACCATTTTTTCATTCTTCCACCATTTCTGTGGAAATTAGTTCTGTAGTTGTTGCGTAATCATGCTGACAAACAGTCAAATGAACCAGGGGACTGTGGCAAAAGCAAAACCTTTCCAGAGGGAATATATGGAAATCTTTCTAAAAGGGTAAAAACAAATAAAGGAGCGTGGGAGAAACTATTATTTTGGGTGAGCTGAGCTTTTGAGTTTCTGTAAAACAAACTGGCTCGAACCTTAAAAACACGCACATCAAATATAAATAATCGTTCTAAGGACACAAGGATATTTCTGTCACATCTTCCATCGAGATTCTGTCAGTCTGACTCCTTTCTGTAGTTTATAATGTGTTCCTGTGTGAATTCCTGTGTGCAGGCTGCCAATCTGACGCTGTGGGTGAGCAGCGGTCAGCCGCTCCACCTGGTCTCCGCTCTCTCTGACGACGGCTCAGCCGCTGGAGATTTGTTCTGGGACGACGGCGAGAGCATCGACACGTTCGAGAGCGACAGTTACAGCTTCCTCCTCTTCAGCGTCACGCAGGTGCAGACACTCGTTTAGTTTCTGCCTTGAAGGAATCTACCCTCATGGCCTCATTCCAGCCGGTCTCACCCACCCACATCTCACAGGACGCCTTTTGATAACCTGCACCAGCTGCGTCTGGACTTGTTTGATTCAACTGTGGATTATGAAATGAAGATTTAGTTTCAGGTCAGATCGTGAGACTTTTTCAACCTTTAAAATTGAATATGAAGGTTTTTTAAACACGAGTCTACTCGCCACTGAAACGTGATTGACTCCTTTCCTGTTGTCATGTCACCGTTAACAGTAGAAAGCAGCAGAGGCCAGTGACTGTTTCATGTCTTTTAACTTGAGTCTCTTCAAACTGAACGATGTTCTTGAGCTTCTTGAAAGCAGACAGTTAGACCCTGTGGCTGAGATGACAAAGAGCCGTATAAGTTACTGACACGGGCAACAAACCTTTATTGCCTCTGTGATGCTCGTTGTAGTGTCTCTGTTGGAAAAGGCTCGGAAATAAGTCCTGTCCACCGGGCTGTGACGCTCCAGACTCTGCAGGTCTGAGCTGGAGCCGATGGAGTGAACACTGTTTGTTTCCTTCATTCTGAAGTCTAGTGTCAGATGTTTGTGGTGTTTTATTTGTCTAGCCTGAAAGGGGCTTCAAACACAGCAGCCTTTACTGCAGAGAAACATCTTGTTGTGTTGGAAAAATGTGTTTTTAGAGAAAATTCTGCTGATTCTGACATATTATTTTTCACCTGCTCTGATATGGAAACTTCACAGAATCTAGAAGATTTTGCAAAACCCATTTAACTTAAGGAACTGTTTTTAACCAGATAAAAATAAGAAATCTGCCAAGTTATTATTTAAAGGGACTCTCACCTTTGTTGCATTTGAGAATTACAGCACATTCAAATCATCCCGCCTTCCTCCAATGCCCCACCCCCTCGTTCCCATCCGCGGTGTTTTATTTAAGAAACTTTATTTACACAAGCAGACTTACAACCATCCCGGTGTTTTTATTTTTTTGAAGAAACTTTATTTACAAGCAGACTTACAACCTGCTAAACTTTTGTTTTTCCCCCTGGGAGCGGCTGTTTCAGTACGCCGTGGACCACTTTGGTCTGCCATCGTCAGTCGCTACGGTCGCTACGGTCGCTACTCGCTACTGTCTGCCGTGGAATCAAAACAAACCCTATAGTTGAGGACGCGCCTTGATGACGCGGGCCCGAATGCGCCACAAGAAGCAGACGGAAAACCTGCATGTCCATGCAGCAAACAGACAGGTCTGTCGGCCAATAAGGTCCTTCGGTCCGAAGAATTTTATTGGTTGAAGTTTTCACTAAATATTATGAGAGTGAAATAATTGTTTGTTTTTACTCCTGGTGGGTCTGTCTTGCATTTTAGAGTGTCATTACCTTATTAATACCAATTTAACCTTATCCACAAAAAGTGTAAAAATGCAACAAAGGTAAGAGTCCCTTTAAGGAACCAGATAATTGATTTAGTTAAAAAAAAAGTTATTATTTAATATCTTAAAACATACCTGGAAGGGATCTTACAGCTTTCAAACACCATTGTTGTCAGGTAATTCATTTAAACACGTGTTTCCATCGTGTTGTCTTGTAGATGGTGATGACGTCGCAGGTGCTCCACAGTGACATCGAGGCCACGTACATCACCGTGGAGTCCGCCTCCTTCTACGGCGTGAAGGAGAAGCCCAGCAGAGTGATGGTGAACTCCCAAGAGGCAACATTCACGTACAGAGCAAACCAGGTGAGTCCACGGTGAACGGAGAGGAAATGTGAAACCATGGTTGTGCTTCTTGTAGTTTTCATCAGTGGATTTCGAACAGAACTCGTAGTTGATGTGAGTGAAGAAGCTTTTCTCACTGTGACGACCTTTGTTTTTCCTCTCTCTCTCTCTGCAGGTGTTGACAGTTTCAGATCTTGGTCTCAACCTCAGTCAGAACTTCACCATCAGCTGGATGTGATGACATTTGAATGAGTGAACGCAGCCCAAGTGATGCTTTTCATTGTTTTGACTCCAAAACACTGGATGGAAAAATAACTGACTGAGTGCGGATTTTGAACTTTGAACTTTGACTGAACACCAGGCTGAGAAGCAGCGTTTCACCTCTGCTCTGATCTCGACAGCTGAACGTCACTGAATCGCTGTTTTAGCTTTTTAAATCCAGTTGGGTCTTACGCTATTGAGCTCAGAGCCAAAACAAAAAAGATGAGTTTGTGTTAATTCTATTCATCGTGCGACGTCATCTCACAAACTCCAAACGACTGAAGCTTCTCTGTGTGCAGAGCAAACGCACTCGTTGAGCATCAACGTGCAAATCACCGAGCTACACTAGTTTAGACTCTTGCTTTGAATATCCCACATTAATGACACTCGCTGAGGAGATTTAAGCAAAACAAACAAACTGCTTTGCTTTATACATTAGCTTTATTTTCTCAGCTCGGTTCAATCGACTGAGCACTTAATTAAATCGAATTAGCAGAAAGATGATGTGCAATAAACAGAAGAGACTGATAATCACCCTCCTGAAGAGAAGACGGGAGCCTGCTGAAGTAAATGCTTTGTGGTTTAATGCTGTTTAAAGCCGATTGTTGCACTAATTGTTCTGCAGTATTGTGGAGGACGACACAGGTGCCTTATGATTCCTGTTTGTGTGTTTCTGAGCGTTTCTGGATTGGTTCCGTTCTAATCTTTTATTCAGTGCAGGCCGGCCATCCTACTGCTTTGCCTGAAGACAAATGTAGAACTGTGAAATTACACTTGCATCAGCTGTTACTGTTCTGTAGACTGCAACCAGAACCTGAAGCTGGAAACATCTTCTTGAGCTGGTTTAGTCGAGTTAATTCTGCCTAAATTTGACCGTAATGCTGTGGAAACGTGATCTGAACTTATGGATTTTCTGCACCTTATAGAACATTTGAAAATAGTTTCATCAGTGCATGTGTACTTGTGTTAATGGAACTGAAACGGTGACGCCGACAGTTCGCAGTGTTTCGTCATGAAGTTTTTATTTTCTGAGTTTTACTGGATGTTTTTTTTTCTTGAAGGACACGTAAAGTATCAAATGAAGAATATTTCAGGGCAGCGACACATGACAAGAAATGTGTTGAATGTTAAAATAATCTCTTCATTTCTCTGTATTTTGCCCTTTTAAATTATTTTACATGTTTTAAGTCGTGTTTTCAGTCCGGACGAGATCAGAAGATTATATCTGAATAAACTTTATTTTGATCTTGGCTGAATTTGTGTCATTAACCTGTGGTGCTGAAGCAAGTGTGCCACTAGAGGGCACAGTCACTCAATGCTGGGACTCTTGTACGTGTCATTTCTCATAATAGATGTGATTTCTCTTATAACAGCAAATAAAAATATTAACTATCAATACAGCACTTTTCATAATAAAGTTATGAAGTGCTTAAAAACTGTTTAAATATCTATAATATAACAATAGGAGTTATTAATCTAAAGAAGCTAAATTAAAAGATATCCAAAAAATTTAATATTTAAGGTCTCAACCCTACAATAGAAAATTTAGGCAAGAAATGTGAATAACATGTGATAAATATATAAATATGGTTTTATAACCTTGATAAGAAAGAGTACAATTTGTTTTTAATCTTTATCTTATGTATTTTACTAACATTGTAGTGGCTCAAAATATGACACCATTCAGATTTTTATAATTATTTGTTTCCCCTTCCTGTTTTCTTCACAGACTGAGTTATTCTAACTATTGTCTCTTATCACCTCGTCTTTCTCTAGAGATTTTTCATTCACTTCATCCAGTTTCCATCCCTCTGCAGCCTCTTCCTGTCTGTTTGTAATGTGGCTCCTCCAGTCTCCACCCTGTGAAAGCCCAGTAGTTTAGTTGATTGGGGGGGGGGGGTTGGAAATCTCAGGATGTCTGTCATTAAGACACTTGGCTCCTTCTCCACTCAAATCTTTCTGTCTCTTCTGGAGAAAAAACTCTGTTCCAAAAGAATCAAACCAGAAAACAAGATGTAAACTGTGAAAGAAGCTCTGATTCTGAGCCAGAAGAATCCGACTGGACCTCATGAGTCATGGAACCAAACAAGTATCTGATTGTGTCCAACACACACACACACAAGTGAAGACCCACACACATTAGCTCCTGAA
>NC_083637.1:5098434-5103434 GCF_963576545.1 Limanda limanda | reverse complement strand
ACCAAACTTCATGGTTAGAGAACAAGCTTCATGGTTAGAGACGAGGAATGACAAGGGCTCAATCCAGTTTTAATGATCAGGATCAATTGATTGTTGATCTGATGATTCATTTTGATCAAATTGATAATTTTAGCTCATAAGATGTCTGGAAATAATGAGACATTACAAAGATATTCATCTGACAGTAATAAACAACAGATAAAAGCAGCAGATCCTCATTTGGGAAATATTTTCAGGGAAACTACCTTCAGCGAGTCACAGTTAATATTTACTCCACATTATATTAGATCATCAGTTAATATTTACTCCACATTAGATTATATCCTCATCATCTCTGGTTGAACTTTGTCCTGTTTCACTCGGACCCATGAGTTCGGTTCCAGGGGGGTTATTGTGGCTTGCTATGGAGACACAGCCGCTCCAGATGTATCTGCTCCAGTTCGTACCCACAGCCAGAGAACGAGGGCACGTTTCATGTATATAAACGTGTACAGAAGCAACAAACTGATTACAGGCTGAGTTACTGCATCTATCCACCTCCATGACTGAGATGACTGTGGTCTGAGCTCTGAGTTGGTTTCAGTTTGAGAGCGTGGGATCAGTGATTCAGTGTCACAGTCATGAAATATGCAGAAGTAAAGGATCTGAGAGTGACTACGTTACACATGTTCTGCTGCAGACTGATTGTAAACACATGCATCACGGGGGGAAGTTGGGTCACATGTGTTTTCTAACTCATGTTTTTTTCGTTCTCTGTTGCAGAGATTTTGAGTCGCTGAAGAAGGACAACGTCTACGACAACAACAAACTGGTGAGACTGGTTCACGCTCTGGATTTTGATGTCTGACGTTGTGTTTCCATTTATAAACAGGGTATTAGATAAAGGATGATTATTGATCCTGATTCTCCAGTTAATCAAAATTCTTCCATTACGATAAGGAGACAGAAATATTGATTAGAAGTTTTTCGTACACACAGCAAATTAATCCTAATGACTCAGATAATCTCCTGACTTTGCCTCTAGCGCCACCAGCAGGTTGATATTTGTGGCTTTGTAAATGGACTGTATTAATGTATAGCACCTTTCCAGCACAATTTCCATTCTCCCCCTCACACACACGTTTGTACAGCACTTCTATATGCAGCACGTTTTCTATTACACACACACACAGGGGTAATCTGGGGTTTCAGTATCTTGCACAAAGACACTTCGGCACTAGTGGACTGGAGAAGCCAGGAACTGAACCACTGACCTTCGGGTTAGTCTCCTCCATCCTGACCCACAACTGCCCCATCATGTGTAAAAATGACTGAGCGATTACCATGAAATTTGGGGCATTTATGTTAATTCTATCAGCAGCAGAATCACTTAATCCGATATCTCTCGACCTCAGATGTAGTATTTTGATTAATAAAGGTTTATCGCTGTCTCCCTCAGCCAGTAGCAACATGGCGAGAGCCCACGTAAAGCAGAGGAACAGGAAACCGACAGTGGAATAGAGCGTGAAATCAATTCTACGCAAGAAAATCGTGTTTCCTTTACTTAATTGTTCTGTGAACTGCTGAGTGTGCTCGAATAAGGAGAAACAACAGTATGTATATCACCCGTTTGGCATTTACAAGTAACATGAAGCCTTCGTCTTATGAGAGAAGTTTTCTGACCTTTTATTCAGTAAAGTACAAATAAGTCAAGTCATACTTTATCAGTTATGAAAGTAAAACCTTGCAGCGATGATTAGTTCCTACCTGTTCGTTGTGTCTATTGCATCACCAACACTTGAGGTTGGGCAACAGGGGATTTTCAAAATCACAAAGTAGAAGAGTCGTTGCCAAACTCAGGTCTTTTTGCTGCTTTGTTGATTTTGAATCACTTTGATTTTATCTCTGGGTTTTTCATGACTAGACTCTGAATCCTGAACTGAGATAGAATAATTAAAAATGTGCAGAAAGTTGTCCGACACCATTTTCTTGTAATCGAGCTGGCTGTTGAATATAAAGACAAGAGAACTGCGAGAGATTAAAGTATCAAAGGGCGCAGCAGAGTAAACATTGTACTTTATGATCAATGATTACTGATAAACTAAATCCTGCTTCTGCCAGATGTTTATCTTTCTGCTTCCATGGAATCGCTGAATGAGAGTTTGGAAATTCCTGACTCACTTCGCTGCTCCCTCAACACAAGAGCTGCTGATTGAATCTGTGGCCAGAACTCAGGCTATTTAGCTGCTGATGTGAAGGAGCACGGCACAGACAGCATGGGACCTTACAACAATATGCCCATATCCAAATTCACTGTAAACCTGGTGCACAAGGGGGAAGTCAATAATAAATCACAGAGAAGAAAGGGTTGAATTCCTTCACAGCATCAGTGGGAGGTTTATTAAAGGTGTGATGTTTCTGTCATGAGCTAATATTGACTTATCGTGACTTTCTGTGGGAATTCAACACTTTTCTAAGGTTCAGCCATTAAAAACTATTCAGATTCTTGCCAAGACGCGTCCGTAAAACTTTCTACGGGGACTTATGCCTTTTGAATATCAATAACAGACGTCTCTGCCTGAATTATGTGAAGATGTGGGGACGTCTCCGAGCTCCTGCCGAGTGAATCGCTCTCCTCTTGTTTGATTTACTGATGCACTTCCGTCTCTGGCCAGTTTTTCCAAAGACTCCCTCCTGAGCCTCCTCTGTTCCTGTCCATGTTCTCTGCAGGCCTTCCGGGTGGCGGATGAGGAGCTGGGGATCCCGGCTCTGCTGGACGCTGAAGACATGGTGGCCATGAAGGTTCCCGACCGCCTCAGTATCCTGACGTACGTCTCGCAGTACTACAACTACTTCCACGGACGCTCCCCGAGTGAGTATCTATGTCTCGCTGTGTCCCCCTCTCTCCCCCACCCGCTCTCCCTCCTCTGATCTGTCTGTGTGTCTGCGTGTTTGCACACAGTCGGTGGTTTGGGAGCCATCAAGCGTCCGGCCGAGGTCGCCAACACAGATGAACCCTCGGGGAAGAAGAACCAGGCGGTGGTGGCGAAGGTGTTCCCCTCGTCCAAGCCTGGCAGAGAGAACAGCCCTCCACGCTCCTCCCCCTTCAACAGGCCGCCTCCCTCCCCAAAACCAAGCAGGAACGTCACAAAGGTAAATGTTGCTGCATGAATACTTCAAATAAACACGACTACAGCTGCTGTCAGACCTGAACTGAACTCTGGGTAATCCCATGAAACCATCCGGAGGGGCTGTACGAGTCAGATGCTGAGGACATGTTCCGGAGTTTCCGAGTGAACCCACGTGAGAATACACCAGGAAAATGTCCAGAGAATTCACCATGAGTCAGTAATGATGATTCTAACGTGGGAAAAAAAGAAAAGAGAGTCAAAAACAATTCAAATCTCTTATGATAAAAACGTAGAAGACACTGATGTAACCGGTGGTGTCCAGCGATGTGATTTATTTGATGGAAAGGGGGAGAGATGAAGCAGGAGACTCAACCTTATAAGTGGACATAGGAGAACAAAACATTCCCCATTGACAATGCAGGCCAGGTAATAACTATGTACAAATAAAATTAAAAACATTTTAATTATACAGCTGTATAATTGGCACTGTTGCATCTCATAAAACAATCTGTGCTTTTAACGTGAGAAAGTAAATCTCCAGAGAATCTCCCGACCTTTTCAAGAGTTCATGTCTGAAAACGGCTCAAGATGATGAAACTTGAGTTTCCTTCAAAAGTTAAAAAAAACAAAAGGTTGATTTTGCAACTAAGTGATGATGAATGCTGACGTTCATCCAGCTGAACACTTCATGACCTAAATACCTAAAGAGGCCTCTTACAAAAAAATCCCCAACTTGCCTCAGATCAGTTACAGTAAAGTCTGCTGATAAATTAGTCATTGAGGAAGTTGTCATTTCAACTTGATGTTCTCTCCTTCACCCTCTCTCCCTCCTCCCTCCCCCTCTCTCCCCCTCTCCCCCCCTCCTCTTCCAGGACGTCCCAGTGGAGCGATCCCATCAAACAGGAACCCTGAGTAACAAGTGTGCGTCCTGTGACAAGCACGTTCACTTGGTGCAGCGACACCTAGTGGAAGGGAAGCTCTACCACAGGAGCTGTGCAAAGTAAGAGACTAACTCACATGAACATAAAGAAAATAAGTTTTCATAATTTATACAATTAATCTTGATCATCAATAATCTGTGTCGCCAGAACAATTACAGGTTTAAATGATATTTTTAATTAAAACCAGTTAATGAATTGGTAAATCTAATAGAGGATTATAATTTAATCTTAAATAATTAATTGAAAAATGTATTTAAATAATTAAATTTAACTCAAAGAGAGTCTGATCCCCTATTCTGTAAAGCAATTAATCGATAAATTATTAAGAGCAGAATTACAAAATTAATTTTGAAAAGACTTTATTTAATTTGTCGTTATTTTGTGTCGTATATAGAATATATTTCACATTGGTTTCCTGTTTTAACATTGACAGTTTTCATTTCAGCCATTAAAGAAGAAATTATGAATTATTTAATGTTTGTGAATCACTCTGTTGCCTTTATTACTATTAATAAAGTCCCTTAGAGCAATAAATAAATGAATGAATGAATGTTTTGTATCTTATGCTCCTCAAGTGCTTCGACCTTTGATTTTCCTGTTTTCAAAAAGATAAAAACAGAACTCAACTCTCCACCGTATTTAAAAAAATGTAATCTCTATCTTACATACTAGCCAGAATTAATAGAATATTAATCATGTTGAGGGCTTTATTCAAACTAAAATGACACCAACAGAGCTCACACTTTAGCGTTGTGCAGACCGACTGTGTAGTTTGTAGCAGGAATTGTAAATTTGTCATGACTGTGATGTTTATGTGTGTTGTGCTTCCTGTCTTTGAGGTCTCTGTCATCTGCAAACACATTGACAGTTCTCAGAGATTTACCCACAAACAACCCTGTGTCCAAATTCGCTCCTCTACCCGACACGACTAAAACCAGCATAACCACTC
>NC_083637.1:5051640-5098234 GCF_963576545.1 Limanda limanda | reverse complement strand
GGAATACAAACTAACCCAAAAAACACTCAAAACTAACATGGGGTGATGGGAACTAACGAAAATGACAAAAAAAACGTCAAACCACTAACATGGAGGCGGCATGGGTTTATGAACTGTACTTCAGCCAGCCACCAGGGGGCGATCAGGACGCTGTGGCTTCCCTTCTGGGGAGCTAACATATCCTCCAATCTTTATATACAGTCTATAGCTGTGTCTCAATTCTGTGTCACCTCTAGTGGTGAATGAAGGCAATAATAATGATATTACAAATGATAATAATAACACTTTATCGCCTCTAATCAGACCTGCTGAAGTCGAGACTCCCTAAGAAGGAGACGGGCGGAGTCAGAGGGAGGGTGAAGCTGAGAGCCAACCCCTCGCTCCTCGCTGACCTGCTGCCTGCCGACCCCCCGACCTCTACCCCGACCCCGGCCACCAGGGGGGGCCTGAGAGCCAGGACTCCGGAGGGACGGGACCCGAAGCCTCGCAGCCCCTCCCCCAACTCCTCAGGTAAACTCAAACATTTCCACCACTCGACTCAGGTTGACCTTTAACCTGATAAAACACTATGATTAGGGTTGCAAAGGGGCGGAAACTTTCCGGAAACTTTCCACGGGAATATTAAGCTCGGGAATTTTGGGAATTTGGAAATAAAAATATGCAAATTAAACGCTGAGCAATGAAAACATAATTCAAAACTCTATTTTAAAGATGTATGGAATGTAGCACACGCTGCACGTTGAGTTCCAACCCTCCACTCTGCATTCTTCCATCACATGCACAGATAATTCCCAGCATCCTTCACTCTACAGCAGGGCTATTGAGGCCTGCTGTAGAGTGAAGGACTATTCAGGTAAGTTTTGATATTGAGTTTAGATGATATTACTCGGGAAAATATTAGCATGCTGATTGAGGATTGTTCATCTGTTCATCTAGCCTATTTCAATTAATTAATCCATCAATTGTAAAATATGTTTACAGACGATTCCAATTGTTTGGCTAACTATTTATATCTCTGGCATTGCATTAGTGTTTTTTTACAAACATTTTTCTCATCTTATTCTACAGAACAATGCCACGTGCACTATCTCATGTGTGGAGGCATTTCACCCCATCCAATGTAGAAGGAAAGGCTGTGTACATTTGCAAATTCTGTGCAAAGACCTATGTTAAGAATGACACAACGATGCAGAAGCATATAGTCAAGTGCCCAAAGTTTCCACAGGGCTCAAATCAATGACAAAACAAAATGTTTATATTTATGACTGTATATGACAAGGTAAATACAGTTAGTATAAATTACCCACAACATTTCCAGTTTATTCCCGTTAATTCCTGTTAATTCCCGTTAATTCCCGTTAATTCCCATGAAAAGTTTCCAACTTTGAATATTCCCGGAATTTTGCAACCCTAACTATGATTCCACGATGTCAGGCTTCTTGTGCTGCAGAGGCTATAGAAATAAATAATCAGACGACTTGTGGCTCCCTCTCCAATTTGCTTAATTCATTCATAATTCAGAGGCTTCATCACTGACACCTCCTCGTCATTCTAAAGTCATTTCATCCCGTCACCCTGTGCTCTCACTAATGTGCCGAGGAGCTGCCGGTTCCTCTCCGGTGATTATTGTCATGTCGCTCCCCGAGAGTTGCTGTTTCGAGTCCCAACACGCAGCAGGTCGTCGTTAATGGGAACCTTTTTAATATCTTCTTTTCTCTCTGGGACGTTTGACTTTGCAGCATTTTGTCTCTGTGAATAAGGATGAGAGTGAAAACCTCTGTCTTCTGTTGATTTGTCTCTGTTGTGAACAGCGTCGGAGAACGAGTCTCCTGCCGACTGGAGGTCGAAGCTCAAACCCGTCGCCAAAGACACAAAGTGAGTTTGTTTTATTGACCTTGTCACCATGTGCTGTGTTTCTGGTTTGACTCCATAGCAACAGGGAACGCCTGTGCATGGAGCCTGAAGAAAGACTTGTGGTTTTACTCGTCAGTCCTAAAAAGAACATGTAAATCACCTTAAATGTGCGAGTTTTAACCTGTGTAACTTCCTAACCCCTCCTTCCCTTTCCACTGAAAGACAAAACTGTTCAGAACCCCCTCCGTGCTGCTTTGCATGTAAAGTGTAGTAACCATAGCAACAGATGAGGCCAGACAAAACAACGTGAAGACATCCTGTGTAATACAAAGTGACCCTAACCCCAACTTTTCAAGAACAACAACTTCAGGGGTTATAACAACTTCTCTTCCCTCCTCTGACATCACTTTAACGTTTTCTATCTGTGTCACATGTTCATAAAGAGATTAATAAACATCCTCTGCTTATCTATTTATTATTTACAGTCTTCTAACCGGAAAGGCCGATTTTGTTTTCAGTGAAGCCAGATGATGAAAACTAGGGCTGGGTGAAGCCAGATGATGAAAACTAGGGCTGGGCAAGTTAACTCGTTTTAATCGAGTTAACTCAAGTGATGAGTTAACTCGATTGTTTATTCGCCAATTATTTTCTTTTTTCCTGTTCTGCAGCAGTCAGCAACAGACTTTCACAAAATAAAAGCCTGACTTTCACAATAAAACAATAAATAATCAAACCTGACTTAATGCGAGTTAACTCATCACTTGAGTTAACTCGATTGAAACGAGTTAACTTGCCCAGCCCTAATGAAAACATATCCCGGGTTTGTTATCACGCAGCTTTTCCCTCTGACGTCCTGTCCATCCATCCATCCTTTGATTCCACTCCTCCCTCCCTCCCTCACTCCCTCCCTCCCTCCCTCCAACAGGAAGCCTGTACCTGCTGCTCCTCCAAATGGCTCGGCCACTGTTAGTAGTCAGGCCTCCTCTTCCACCGCATGCGTGTGATTCCCAAACGGTGTCACCGCTGAGCAGAGTCCTCCGAGCACTGAGCAACATATGCTCGGTGCTCAGAGTTCCTCTCCCCACACGACCTTTCCTCTCGCTCCCATGATTCACGACAAAAGACTCCTGGGTCCTGATTTGATAAACAGGTGAACTGCCAATGGAGACTTTTATATTTTGACTCCTCCGCCCACAGACCTGCTGCTCCTCAGCCGTGGGCGAACGGAGCTGGAAAGAACTCCGAGCCCTCTGTTGGGCCGCCCTCTAATGGTTCCACCCCGAGTGTCTCTGTCACCTCACCTCCATGGAAGGGTAAGAACCTGGTCTGCTGTCTGAGGAACTGGACAAAAAACATAAAATCCTAAAGAACTCTCTCTCTCTAAGTGTTTTTATTATCTCTTTGGTGTTTTGTCTTTATTTTCTTAGGATCTCAGAATGTTCCGAGAGACCAAACTGCAAACGGCACCAAGTCGGAGTCAAAGACTTCGAAGGTACTGAACCACACATGAAGAACTCCAAGCTTCACCAGATTACACACACTCATAGATATCAGTCCTCTGAACAAGCCTCTAGGCGTCAAACTAAATGGAATGGGACCCAAGGACGTCTCCTAATGAGGGCATTTGTGTGTGCGTGTGTGTGTGTGTGTGTCTGTTTGTGTGTGTGTAGATGAAGCCAGACTACATTCCTAAAGAGGACATCATGAAGGAGCTTCAGAACATTGAAGACAGCTTGAACGAGTTGGAGCGAAGAGGAGTGGAGCTGGAGGTGAAGCTCCGCAGCAGCGAGGAAGGTGAGATGAACACACACACAAACGCACACACACACAAACGCACACACACACACACACATACACACACTGTGAGCCTCCTAAAGTCAGAATATGGTGTGAAAAAAGTCAGCAGATTTATTGGGTGTGTTTCTGGAATTAACTGTGTGTTTGTTTGTTTTGTGTGTGTGTCTGTGTTTGTGTGTCAGAGGGTGAAGATGAGGATGAGGTCATGGTCGAGTGGTTCAACCTGATCAGGAACAAGCAGGTGGCCATGCGCCGGGAGTCTGAACTGGTTTACGTGTGAGTACACACACACACACACTAACACACACACACACACACAGTTAGAAAAGGGGCAGTACACTTTTTTTCGTGATTAGTGAGACAGACTTGCGGCCAGAAGGTTGACAGTTTGAATTCCCAGTGTCCTCCCTCCTCCGTCCCCCAGCAGGTTGTCCTGGAACCGGACACATCACTGCCCACTGGCTGCAGAGAGAAGCAGGATGCTGCTTCAAGCACCAGCCGATGATATTTCAGATCCTTCTTATCTTCGACCAGTTCTGTGAAAAGATTGAAACCATTCATTTGATTTAAGTCACAATAAAACCAAACGTGCTTTAATCCACAACTGAAAATCATACACAGTCATATTAAAGTTAAAATGTGTCCTTTCCCCCTTTTTAAAGACTCATGTCTCCAGTAGGAACCTTTGGCCTTGAGACTGAATAACAGACAGGAGAGGATTATTGATGCTCTCACACATTTTTGCTTTTGGTCATTTCATTAGAATGACAATTCAGTGACAAAAAGAAAATGTTCCTTCTAATTATTTCTTGACAGATTGTCATTAAAACACACACAGATCCTTGGATTTGTTCATTTCAACAACAGAGGATGTTTAGATTTAAACTGCATCGAATCTGCACATTTTCTTTATCTACTTTTTAGCTGCATCTGATAGAAAATCTGTTATTCAGGCATTAATGGGTGTGGCCTATATGAATAAATATGTGTTGAACCAAGGAAGTAACAGTGCGATGCTTGTGTGTGTTTGTGCAGAGGAAAAACTCAGGACCTGGAGGAGCAGCAGCCCAGTGTTGAGCTGGAGCTCCGGAGACTGATGGACAAACCAGGTGAGGTCTTCAGAGAACACAACACATCACACTTCAACAGTCTTAGAAAAAGAAACGTGTATATATATATATATATATATATGTTTAAATGTGCATGCAGACCGTCTGAAAACAGCCATGGACAGGAAAAGGGAGCGGGAGCTGATGGACAAGCTGGTGGAGATCGTCAACGACAGGAACGCCATCGTGGACGGACTGGACGAGGACAGACTCCGGTGGGTTTTTACTGTAGTTATAGAACCGAGAACAGGAAGTTGTGAACAAGAGAGAAAAGTCTGAACGAGGACGGACTCGAGTCCCCAGTTCTCAGACCTTGACTCTGAGTCAGGACGTTTTTATTAACAGAACAAGTTGAACAAGGCTTAAAACAACTGAATGTGTTTTTCACTCAAAGCAAAAATCCGGTGAAACTAGAAAGAGGTGAAGATTGCTGCAGAGCCGGTCTCACAGAGCAGTGACAGGAAATATACCACAGCTCCACTTCGAAGGATTTAACTCCAAATACCTAATACAATGGTAAACTCTGTACTGGGTTTAACAAAGGTTTTTACTTTATACCTGTTTTAGGTGTTGTGGAAACTATACAGGGTTTCTGCAGGTATACAAAAGTCTAGAAAGGCTCAAGATTAAAATATCTCAAATTGACTATATATATTTTATTATAAAAGGTAGGTTTTGATTATGTTAAAGTTGTTTTAACGCTACTTCTGATACATTTTGAATTAGTTTTTAATTAGAAATGTTTAGCTTTGGTTTGTTATGTCTCTGTGTGTTGTAGTTCTTTATCAGCGACACAGATTTCAAACTAGAAATAAAACCAACATGAGCTGATTGTCCTCACACTGCCTGGTCAGATCTCATCTGAGGACACGCAGCTTGGAAAATACACTAATTAACTTCTGGAGTGTATCAAGGGTTATTCTTTACACGCCTACTTCACCTTATCTTCTATTATGGGGAAGTGCAAGTGATACTGGGACTCTGATATTCCTTTATATCTGTTATACTGGACAAAGGTTTAATATTTAATTAATTATGGTCTGAAAAAGTGTTAAATTAAACTTGTTGAAACTTGCAGGAACACTTTTAAAGCTGAATTTCAGAACTTCCATCTCAAAGTGATGCAAAATGATGCTGTAGTTTGAATATTTTTTACAAAGTTGAACATCTGGTAAAGAAGCCAAATATTTCTTCTCAGGTTTACATCTTTCCAAAAAACAAGCAATTTAAAGTCAAGTCCAGCAATTAAATAATGTTTCAGATCTTTACAAAGATACCTTAAAATGCAATTTAGAAATCCAAATTGGTTTTGGTTTGTATTTAAAATTAAATTGAAGTTGTTATTAATATTATTTAGGGCTGGGCAAGTTAACTCGTTTAATCGAGTTAACTCAAGTGATGAGTTAACTCGATTAATTATTTTATCTCCCATTAACTCAGGTTTGATTATTTATTGTTTTATTGTGAAAGTCAGGCTTTTATTTTGTGAAAGTCTGTTGCTGACTGCTGCAGAACAGGGAAAAAAGAAAATAATTGGCGGATAAACAATCGAGTTAACTCATCACTTGAGTTAACTCGATTAAAACGAGTTAACTTGCCCAGCCCTAATATTATTATTAAAGACTCCTTAATCTTTGAACACTTTTGAGGGGCTCTCTTCTTAACTTATGCTGATATTTTGTTGACAAAGCACAACCAGATTAATCAATAACCAATCAGTTTGTTTCTTGTCTCATAGTCAACGAATACTTGAATCTGTGAACACATGATTCTATATAAATGACTTGTTGATCTGTGTTGCTCACTCTTTGTGCTTTCTCTTCTTCTCAGGGAGGACGAGGAGGACCAGGAGCTAAACAAGCTGATGATGAATTTCAGTGAGTGTCCCCCCCCCCTCCTCCCCCCCCGCTCTGTTCATTACTTATCTCAGCCCTGGTGTCACTGCAGCTTAGTCGCTTTATAAATGATCCAATTGAGGATTTCCATCATTGGTGCCACTAATTGAAGTAGATAGAATTCTCATCGTGGTTTATGAAGGTGTGTGTGCGTGCGTGTGTGTCTGTGTGTGTGTCCGTGTGTGTGTCCGTGTGTGTGTCCGTGTGTGTACCTGCATTTGTTAGGGTGCCACTGGGCGATGTTTTCATCTCATTTGATCTAATGACTGCTAATGGAAAAAAGCATCACACAAAATGCCACCTCTCTTTTTGTCAGCGGCGTTCCTATTAGACAAATGGATAATGCAGCCGGTTAATTTGACCCCTGATACAACAGAGTTGAAGCCGCCTTCATTTGCAATTCATGACCGACGGAGCGCGGCTGAAATCCAGGAGATTTATTGAACTTCAGCGAAAGGTCGTTATGTTTGCAAGCGAGCGAACGCCGACCGTGGGCTAAAGACGAGCCATCTCTCTTTAATGGATTCATAAAGTTAACGCCAGAGTTTCTCAGTTCACTCTGAGCTCGGTCACGTGTTCGATGACACACGTGTTGTATCGCTCATAGTTCACAGACGTTACTACCAACATACATAAACATGGCTGACGAAAATACTCATATAAGTGCATTAAAGGGCAGGTTACCATGGTTACAGAGTCTCACTGGCTTGAATGTTAGTTTAGAGCTGAAACGATAAGTGTTTTGAACATTTTTGACATTTCCATTAAAACTTATAGCAATTTGATTAATTGTGAAACCCTTTGGTAGATTTATTGCTAATTGGTTGCAGCCATGAACAAGTTAAACTGAACCATCCACACATGAACTTTAAACACAACTTTATGTTTATGTAATGTCTTATGTAAGAAGAGTTTGGAGAGTGAGCCATGTTTTTTCCCACGTTCTGCTGGAGATCATTGAACCGTTGTATAATGACCAGCAGGGGGCGACTCCACTGTTTTTAATGGAAGTCAATGAGAAAAGGATTCAACTTAAGAGTTTATGGTTTAAATCTCTAGTTTCAAGTCGTCTTCAATACATTCTGATGTTCATTTTGTCAAATTGAGGATAAAGCACCAGATGCATTAGGGGGCGCGGTTACTGCATGATTGACAGCGAGCATCGTCCAGAGGGTGTGCGTCGAATCAGGCTCCACCCCCAATCCTCTAAATATGGTTACTTCTGGTTTCCAAAAACCAAGATGGCGCCGGACACAATGCCAAAGTGAGGCTTCAGAAACCAGTGGGTGACATCACAGTGATGTCACAGTGATGTCATGTCGCCTCCCATTTCTCACTGAAACAATTTCTGTTCAAGCTGCATTTAAAAAAAGAAAGAAATAAGAATACTGTTATTTGTTTTTCATTTAAATGTGTGTCTCTCTCTCGCTCTCTCTCTCTCTCTCTCTCTCTCTCTCTCTCTCTCTCTCTCTCTCTCTCTCTCTCTCTCTCTCTCTCTCTCTCTCTCTCTCTCTCTCTCTCTCTCTCTCTCTCTCTCTCTCTCTCAGCCGTAAAGAAGGACAAACCAAAGAAAAAGTCCAAGCTGTTCAGCTGGGGCAGCAAGAAGGAGGGATGACGCTCCTCAAAGGTTCCGTCTGTGATGCCTCGTGTTATCGTCTTAATGTCAGTGATTCAGGGGAAACTGTCAGTCGCTCTGTCACGTTCAGTGCTTTAAGGAAAATACACACACACACACACACACACACACACACACACACACACACATGGATGATGTTGAGGGGGTTAATGACTCACCAGCCGGGTTCAGTGCTCCGGTTGTTAGTTTTAATCCCCTTCTCGTCTTAATCTGTTTACTTAATGCTCACACACACATACACACAAACACACACACACACACACACACACACACACACACACACACACACACACACACACCCTCTGAACGTCTCCGTACTTATTGAAATGTTGCCTGTGTACAGTCACTCTGATGCTAATGGGAGTTAATGGGGAACAGGAGTCACGGCCTCGGGTCCCTCAGGTCTAGGCTCTGACCCTCATGTTGTTGCTCACGTCAAACTACATTTCTCCTTTAACCACGAATGTGTTTCACTGTGAATGTTTCAGGACAATCACGACACTCGGCCGATAACCAGCCTGTGTCGAGCACTGACCTTTGACGAGCTCGTTTTAAACTGGATCGTTATATTATACGAGGGGTTTTTCGAGACGTAATGTTTCCCCACCTGGTGGTTGAGACCTTTTTTCACAGCCTTTCCTTCATTTTGTAAATGAATACACAATTTTAAATGTACAAATATCCAGACAGAAAGAAGGGAAGTCTAAGGAGACATGATCTTATTATCCAAATTCATAATGTGTCTTGATAAATCTCTGTAACTATTTGAGATCTGTTTAAACTGCCTGTACCTTTCTTATTGTTCATGTGCTGTCGGAATAATCAGAAGAATTAGTCAAATTAACTCTTTAACATAAACTTAAACACAATAATGACAAGTTGATGCAGAAACGTGTGCAACAGAGTCACTGGAAATCAGGTTCTGCTCTTTTATTTTTTACTTTTACTTTCTAACGTGTTCTTAAATGTTTCCATGTTTGAGAAAACGCAGGATTCCAGTCCGGGTCAGGAGTTTTTAATCTTAAATAAATGGGAGAACTGGTCCATATTGGATTTGAACATGTGGTGAATATTACAGCTAAATGACCTGTTTAATAATATGTGTATTCTTGACCTAACTGCTCGCTTTAAACAGACTTAGTTGCTACTTAATGAAATGTAATGTTGTACATATGGTAAAAGATCTTGACCTCTTTATATTTGTCAGATGTGAATATTGTAAAAAGTTTGTTCTAACAATAATCTTATAATTAAATGGAGAAACTGACCTGGATTTTCAATAAATCTCTTTAATAAATTTGCATCATGTTGCTCTTTATCATAAAATAAGAGTCGTACACACTTGACTTGTTTATGTTATCAGCTCAGTGCTTGCTTAATTTTACACAGGAATTGTTTTTAATTCAATATATATTGAGTCCTAACAATATTTCAGCCTCAGCAGGATTTATGGTTGATCATTTAAAACCGTGAAGCTGCTGCAGAGAAGATGCGGTTCCTCAGTCTCACCAGCAGGAGGCAGCATGAGCCTTTCCATGTCACTTAGGCACCTTCAGCTCTTTAGTCTTCCACAGGAAACTGATTCAGGCCTGAGTCAGACACAGCTGGAGAAACGTGGGTTTAATGTATTATATGTGTTTTTAATTTATATTGTCAAAGAAAAGTTAGTTTATATATATGGAAGTTTCTCCTTTTTTCAGCCAAGGAAAACATCACCTCAAATCCATCAATCATCTTTTCTCTTTCTTCTTTTCCAAAACACAAATGTCTGTATTTACATTTCAGTTTTTTTAAGGCCTGATAAAATATAATTGGGCAACAGCAAAGTTATTAAGCTGAGTTTTACAAAAAATCACCACAGAAGTAAATGCTAATGTCAGTCACTCAATATCTCAATTAAAAATACTTCAAGCTTTTTAAAACCATATGTCAATATATTATAACCAGGTTTTAGGAACAAGTATGTAAAATCAAAACAACAGAATTTTATTAACACATTAGAAAATTGTTTTAATTAACTATAGATTAGAAGATAATTTCTTGCGGGGGCAAAAGTAAAATGTCACATTCATGCAAGTTATTCAAGATTCAGTTACTTTATTATGAAAGTTGTCCTCAATTAAAATTGTGCCATATACAAATACATAAGTATGTTATTAGTTATGATGCTGAAATAGAGATTAAATGGACATTATCATGAATGTTCAATACTTTCAGAATCTACATTTTTCTCATCCTTATATTTGAATTATATATTTTTGGGTGTAGCTCAGAGTTCTGGACCCTGTTTTTAAATAATAAATAATCCCACTGCAGTCGTGAATCATCACAACCTTTTATCTTCCACATGAAGGGAACTTGAATTTAGATTTCTGAGCTTTAAAAACACTGCAAACACACAATTTCTTTTTTTAAATTAATATAAAATAGAAGATGACATGAAACATTTTTCAGATGTTCGAGCACAAACTGAGCAGTTCAGCAGCTGCGTGTCAATCTCATGTAAAAGATACAGATGTGAGAAAGCCGAGGGGCACAAACATCTGTAAATCTACCGCAACACAAAGGAACACAACACAACAACAGTTTCTCTCTGCCGCGGTTAAAATATCCGTTTACTGAGGCAAAGAGGAAAAAGCGAGAAATGACACAGAAGAAGAAAAGGGAAGGCAAATTGACTTTTAGCTCCTGGTTGTTGTTTCTTTCTTTCTTTCCATATCTTCTAGTGTGAAAATACAAAAGTGTGTAATCTTCTCCTCTCTAAAGGCAACATCTGTTCCTGTTGTTATGTGTGAAAACCTTTGTTGATTTCCTGCTCAGACCGTGAGGAAACGTGCTGCACCGCTGTGACTCGGAATCAGTCGTGTCCCCACTTCGCTCGGGCACATGTTTATCTTCGGGGGTGAAAATGTTCCTTTAAGTCGACTCAGCGAGGAACATTTATAACGCTCCGACTGTAAATATACATCTGAGAGGCGGCTCATTAACATAACACAGTGGCCTCACACATTATTCACACAGAGTTTTAAACACTTTCCACTCTGTGCTCAGATAATGTGATTTCACTCACAGCTCCGATCTGTTTAATCCATTTAGAAAAATGCAGAAACTCGACTTGAGCAAACGATGAACCTGTTGGTTTGGTTGTTTCACACACGTCTCATCGTGTTTTACAGGAAAACAGAAGCTTCCTTCATAATTTGACGATCCTCTTCGCTACTTGATCGTGTTTTACTTTTGTCTGGGATGAATGGTTGTGTAAAACATTGTATGGGGGATTTACTGTGACCTTTTGAACAAACTCTTGTGTGTTGTTTTATGTACAATGCACCAACCTCACAAAGGCAATTTCCTGTATGTGCAAAATATACTTGGCAAATAAAAGAATTCTGATTCTGATTCTGAAAGTGTCTCCCATGGTGCACTGCTCTACAGCTCTAAACACAACAAGTACTTTTACTTAGTTACTGTACGTAAGTATATTTTTCATGTATCTATACTTTACTCGTGTAGATTTATTTTCAGCTACTTTCACTTTTAGTCAACTTCACGTCTGAGCAAATATCTGTACTTTCTACAAAGTTACATGTTCACATTGTTTTTTAAAAGTAAACAATAACGAGATGGTGATTGATCCAGTGATCCAATCAGAGCAGGCGGGTACCATTAGACTCCGCCCCCTCTAACGAGAAGAAATGGATTCAGAAGAGACTCAATGATAAAGTTGACTCTTGCATTAGGGAGCAGGCTTCACTCTGCACGTCTGTTTAATAACAAGTACGTTTAAGTTTATTTGATGCTATGAAAACGGGGATAAAACATCCTGATCGGCAGCTGAGACTGACTGCCGATTGGTTGAGCCTGTGTAATGGGCGTCGGCTCCACATCACGACCCCTCCCACTCAGACCCTGGTGCCAAATGCAGCAAGATGGAGGGAAAGACTTGCGTCCATCTTTAATTTCCGTGTCTACGTTCTCACCTTGTTGACACTTTGACCTCTCGAGCTCCACGACACTGATGTGAAGCTAAAACTGAAACCCTGAGTCTATTGGAAACATGAAAAGCTTCACAACGCTGTGATCAGATCAATACTGTGCTTTATAATAAGGCTAAAAAGTATCAGGACACCCACGTTCAATATCCAATATTGTGTTAATAGTTTAATGTTTCATGATTTCACATGGAGGAACCTGCCCGGCCTCCACTCAGCCTCCGACCTCGGCTCTCAAAGTTGTTTCTCGTACGATTACGTGATTATAACGTGATTATGTGACTTCCTCGCCAGTTAGAGGTCGTAAAAGACCGAGCGCACGAGGAAGCTCTGAGTGCTGTAATCTGATTTCCTACAGTCGGGTGCTTTATTGAAAAAGATCCATCTGGAAATATATTAACACTGCGCTAAACATATATATACGATTCTCTATATTCAGCTCGATCTGTTGTTCACAGGACGAACATCAACGAGAAGGAATAAAAGTGTTGTCACAGATTTTAAAGGAGGAACGAGGCAGATGTGTGTGGAATCTGTAGCAAAGTGAATTTCAGTGATGGTGTGATGGACGCCTGTGCAGTGCAACACAATGTGTGTGTGTGTCTGTCTGCGGCTTTCTGACCTGCTTTTGTCGTATGTGTGTGTCCGCGCCTCCACCGTTGTGTTTTGACAAGCGGCGCTGTGTGAGTATAAGTGTGTCTTTGTGACGACAGCGCTGGAAAAGCCATCACAACCCGGGGACCCCCTCGACCACCTCTGGATGTCGCCCATGGAAACCCTTTGCATGTGGTCTCACACACACACACACACACACACACACACACACACACACACAGACACACACACACACACACGTACACTAAAATGTACACACTCCTCGGTGGTGGTGACAGGAGGGAAAATCATTTCAGGACTTTGGTTCATGTCTCCCTCTTTGTGTTTCTCTAAGTGTCTGTGACAAGCCAGGAGGGTAATGATCTGTATGCTTGTGTGTGTGTGTGTGTGTGTGTGTGTCTGTGTGTGTGTGTGTGTGTGTGTGTGTGTGTTCATGTCTGCTAAGCCATGAATACCTCTATGTCTGCAAATCTATGTTATGTCCTTGAAAGGACAATGTGTGAGTCTATATATTTGTGTATTTGTCATCTTGGCATTACACATGTTGTGGGGACCTATAACTGTTGAGTCCTCATGTTGGTCCATCGTAATAGATTTTTTTCTTTTAATTCAAATGTGTTGAAAACAAACAAATTGACTGTAGTTGTGTGTAACTTGTTCAGGAAAGGTTAGAAAATTATACAAAAAACATGTAAAGTCCATGTAATATTTTCACAGGTATGAAATATATAAAACAGCATTTGACTTAATGTTATCACATGTGAAATATGTGTAAGATATTAAACTACACACAGTATTAGTCCATTATTCCTTCTGCTTTTAGCTCTGTTGTTGGTCTCCACCACCTTAAGCTGCCAGACGCTGCCCCTGTGTTCACCAGCTTGTTGGTAACTTTGTCTGTTTGTCTGTTTGTCTGTTTGTCGCTGGACTGATTGTCTGCAGTTTTTAGAGCTTTGTTGCTGAAGGCTCTCGTGTCTGGAACTGATGCTTCAGGGAATTGGACTGAAACCAGAACGTCCAGGCTCCGTTTTGGTTAGAGAACCTGATTCAAAATGTCTCTGATGTCTGTATCATCACTAATAAGTGAAAATACAGCTTTGAAAATGAGTAACACTCTTGTGTAGCTTGCTCCACGTGCTTAGACCATAGACGTCTACATCTATATAAAGATGGACGACACGTCTCCGCTCTCTCCTACTATCCTTAAATGTCCTGGACATGAACGCTGTAAATTACGGTGCTGTCGACCAATTGTGACTTAGTCTCAGCTGTCAATCAAGGCGTTTCACCCCATTTTATAGCATCAAATAACTTTAAAACTATTTAAAACCTGTAGTGTATGACCTACAGCCGGCCACCAGGGGGTGATCGAGGCACTTTGGCTTCACTTTTGGGATCTGTCATGTCGTCCATCTTTGAATACATGATTTGGTTTACACAACTGTCTGTTGTCTGTTCTGCTGGGTTTGTACGTTTCATGCGAGAAATTAAAATATTTCCGTTTGTTTTTTTAATGCAGCTGGACAGTGATTTGTCTTTAAACATTGAAATGTGAACATAAGGAATTTGCTGGAATCGTTTCCAGAAAGACTAATGGGAGGAAATAACGAATGAGAAATTCAGTTTTAATTTACAGGAAGTGAAGCAGAAGCTTTGGGAGATTTTGGCGCCATCGTAACATTAAGACTTTGTGCTTTTCCAATTTTTATCATGTGACATCCACTTTTTTTTAAAGGATAAGAAAAGAGGAATTATTTCTGGAAATATAAAAACCAAAAACCAACCCCAAAATAGATCCAAAAGTGAAATAAAGGAGATTTTCATTATTTAAATTCGACTCCCCATCATAAGTATATATAACTGAAAGTCGTAAAAACTATCTCCTGCTCCTTTGATCGTCCATTGTGGCAGCCTGATACACTCCACACACTACTACACCGACTCACTGTGTTATTGTGTGCGCATGTGAGCTCATATTTATTGTTAATTGACCTGAACCGAGATCAGCGGCAGCCAAAGCTTAGAGCAGAAAATGAGAGAAGCACTCAAGTGGCTATCAGTATCATAAAGGAACAAAAGTGAAGGAAGGGAGGGAGCGAGGAGGGATGAAAGGAGATGATTTGCGGCGTTAATCCAAATTGAATTACAGTGATAACATCTCTCTTTCTGGCTTTATTTTATGTATTTTTCTCATTTCATTTCAAACATCCCACTCCCGACATCGTAACACTCGCAACGATATGAGACACAGTTTGTCTTTGGTTGGGAAACGCACGGCCCGGGTCCACGACGCTTCTTCTTCTTCTTCTTCTTCAAAAAAAACACAAAGCCACTAATGAACAAACAGCAATCAGTCGGTATTTATTAGACCCTCCTCGCTCTCCGTCTCTCTCTCCCTCTCCCCGTTAATAGTGTAAATTAGCATATAAATGAGAGATAGCATGTGATAGGATCCACTCTGCTCCAATCTGTCCACTGGGACTTATGATTGTCTCGTTTCTCCTCCTTTTTCCTTCATTCCTTATTACTCTTTTCTTCCTCTCGCTCTTTCCTCTCGCCCAGATAATTATTCCTCTCTCTGTCTCTCTCTCTCTCTCTCTCCTGTTTCCGTTCGTCGACTCCTTTTTGCTTTCATTAACCGATGCGCTTGGAGCGAGCTCTGCTTGTGATTATTTGTTTACCTGGGTGTGTGTTTGGCCTGCCTCTCTGTGCGGTTAGTTTAAGTGTACTTAATTGCTCCTGACTAATTAGCAGATGAGTCGAGTCATTTGGGAGACACACACACACACACACACACACACACACACACACATTTACAGATACATAAATACACAGGTTTATAGCACCTTCTCTTCAGTGTCCTAGGAGCTCGTCTCTTGTCCCCCCCCCCCCTTGGCTTTGTGTCTCCAGACAGTTGAAGCTCAGCGGATCGCAGCAGGAGGTGTTAATGATGTGAGGGCTCCGTGTTCTCTGCTGGGAGCGATCTGTTGTGTGTTAGCTGCTGTCTGTCACCATACGAGGAGAAAAACATCTTCATGGTTCGTGTGGAAGCTCGGAAGGCTGGTGTGTGTGTGTGTGTGTCTCTGTGTGTGTGTGTGTGTGTGTGTGTGTGTGTGTGCATGTGTGTGCGCCTGGTTTTCCTCTTTTTTCAGTTGCTCTGCATATTAAAAATCATGAATCTCCCGCCCACCCTCCCTGCCAAGCAACACGGAGACAACTTTATTGGGATTTGTGTGTGTTTGTGTGTGTGTGTGTGTGTGTGTGTGTGTGTGTGTGTGTGTGTGTGAGAGGCCTTTGCTTTGTGTCAGATGTGGCTGTTGGACTTACTCTAAGCTGGATGTGTCCATGTTGTGTTTGTGTTTGTGTTGTGGTTGTGTGTGAGCTCATATTAGACGCTTTACTTAACCAAGCTTCAGTTACTTGGACTTTATTTTTGGAATGTTAGTAATTTCTCAAAATTTAAGTTTATATAAACCACTCTTCTATTCTTATCAACCACTCAGAGCTCGACACAGAAGATGTAACATTCACACACATAAGGAAACTTGAGGTTCAGTATTTTTTGTCAAAGATACTTGAGCAGAAAATGACTCCACTTCTCTCTTGATCTAAAACATCAGTAAACGTTTGAGTTGATGGTTTCAATCTCTAGTTTCAAGTCTTCTTCAATTCAGCGTGATGCTCATTTTGTTTATTCAAAAGATGATAAAACACTGTGTTGCATTGGGGCGTGTCCTCCGCGTGATTGACAGCTGGTACCGTCCAATGGGTGCAGGTGACAGGTGTCAGTCAGCCTCTCTGCGACTTTAAGTTTATTCCCTGAAGTCGTTATAGAATAGAATTCACTTAGAATGTGTTTCATCGCTTATAAATTAAACTTTTACTTCTACTTTTAGAAGTTACATTCTGTCACATGAACGCTCCTGAGTGATGTGAGTGACCTCAGCGAGTCGAGACAAACTCAGTGTGTCCGTCATCGGTAACATCCGTCTCTACGAGTGTTTGGTGTTACGCTGACTTGACACACACACACAGACACACACACACACACACGGTGTAGATGTTAGAATAAACATTTGAATAGTCTTAATTATTGCCTCGTGAAGACATTTTTCCAGCGACCAAAAAAATTAAGCAACGCCAAATGAAACACACACTTTGCCTTCGTGGCACCGGAGCAGAAAACCAAGAAAACGATTTGTCATTCTGTGGAACACTGGCACTTCTGTTTCAACGATTCTTGGCTCCCATCTTTGTTTTTTTTTTTTAATTTCCTTTTCTCCCGCACGCTGCTTTGCCTTTTTTTTTCTTATTTTTCTATTTAAGTATTCTTTGATGTTGCAGCCTTTTTTTTTTTGTCTACATGAGCTGAAACAGCATGAAGAGGATGGATGATGCTGGAGTGAGTGAATTAAAGTGAATTCACAGTGTGTCGGGCTCCTCTGCAGGAAGAACATTTCAACACACACACACACACACACACACACACACACACACACACACACACACACACACACACACACACACACACACACACACACAGACGAAACCCTTAAGTTCTGACACCCTTTCAGATATCCGCATTAGGCCCTGTAATCTAATTCCTCGCTATCGTCTTACAAATCTAATCATGACACACCACTCATATTCAATATCACCAAACCTCCAGCCTTTTAGTTTGGCCTCTCAAACCACCGTGTAAAAGCTTCATCATGGGCCATGCTGATGAAATTACCTTCTATTATCCCCCCCTCACTCTCTCCCTCTCTCCCTGCAACTCCCTCTGCCTCCATCCCGTCTTACTTGAAGGAGTGTGCAGATTTAATTTTCGGCAGGACTCATGAGCCACTTAGCGCAATCTCTCTCTGTGTGCAAGGATTGATTGATTAGGCCTTATCTTGTTATCTGGGTCTGTGGTCGTTTGATAGGCCTGTTTGTTCTCTCACTAGTCTCTCAGTCTTTCTATCTGTATCCCTTTTCCTTTATGTAATTTCATGCCTCCATCCTCTGTGTGTCTGTGTGTGTTTCTGTGTGTGTGTGTGTGTGTGTGTTTCTCTGTGTGTGTGTGTGTGTGTGTGTGTGTGTGTGTGTGTTAGTGTGATGGCCTGCAGCTTCTCTGTCTACTTTCCCTCCGATGCGGGAATCAGACACTGATAAGGACGGATTGTCTTGCAAGATCAGAATTAGGAAATTACACGCTTTACTTGTCGCAGACTCGACCCCCCCCCCCCTCTCTGCAGTGGACTGTGAGCCCATATTGTTTCTCAGAATTTGCTCAAATTGCTCGGCTGTAATGGACGACTAAGTAAATACTCCACTGATGCTGTTTCAGCCACGAGCCGCTGACATCTTGTCTTTCTAGTGTTTATTAAATTCTGTTGTATTGGGTACAGATGAAGAATGTGGGGTTTTCAGACGCTGCCACGGAGAAGCTCTTGTATAATGGGGACGGTTCATGAACAGTCCTGAAGGAAAAGGAAACTTGTGTCTGTTTTAAAAAACCTGGAGAAAGATTTACTTGAGGTTCATCTATTTGGTTTCTATTGGTTTTGGATAAAGACCAAAGACGTGGAGCTCTAATCAGGTTTTTGGTGAATGTGTACAAGCAGATCAGCCTGGTGTGTAACAAGCAGAGTAAACATGGATTGTGTATTACTATTTTGAAAATGTGCCTTTAGAATGACAGTGAAATACTGAGCCACTGACTTCAGGGCGTGTTGTTGTTGGTCAGTTGTGTTGAGATAACTCCAACAAAGTGACTGACCAACACATAGATGCTCTTATAGATCCATTTCTTCTCAAACAGCGGTGGAAGGGAAAATTATTTGTTGGTGTGAAAGTAGCAAAGACACTATTTTTTTAATGAAAAAGTTATGCAATGAATGAATTCTGGCTTTACTAGGTTTAGTATGAATGAAAATATCTAGAGGTTGTGCACACGTAACCTTTATTTCTTCATAATAAATATAAATGATGATTTTATTACAAACAGTAACTCTGACTTTGGCTGAACACACTGATAAACTTTCCCGACTCTTCGACACTTGACCGACTCCTCCCCTTCGCTCCTCCACCCTCCTCCGTCACCTCCTCGGCTTGACCTCACCCGACTCGGCGGTGCCCTGAACGAGGCCTCTCCTCACCCCCCCGCCCCGGCTCCTCCCCCCCTTCATCAATCCTGTGGCCACCTGCACCGCTCCTCTTCCTCCTGCCTCACCCCTGCCCGGGCTCCACCCCACCTCCCGGCTCCTGCACCTTTCCCACCGTCTGCTCCGACACGGCTCCAACAACCGCACTCGTTCACATGCGCACACACACAGACACACACAGAAACACACACACACACACACAGACACACACGTATATACAGTATGCACACAGTTGGAGCGGCAGGTTCTCTCTAATGACGTCCTCGGAGTATAATTAGTCTGGCCAATTAACAGCAGTAACGATGCTTGCATTCATTATGTCAAATTACACTGTGCTGACAAAGTGTCAAGTCAGCTCTGCTCACCTGCTGAGGGTATCAGTGTGTGTGTCTGTGTGTGTGTGTGTGTGTGTGTGTGTGTGTGTGTGTGTGTGTGTGTGTGTGTGTGTTTTTTTGCTAGTTTATTAAATCCTACTTCATCATTCCAGAAGTAAAGAGTGTCCAATCCATTTCTTCACCCACACACACACACACACACATATGTGCGTGCATTCAATTAGCACACTCACAGCAGATCTGTTATTCTGGTGCCCGTTGTCGTGGCGATGCTCTTGTGGCCAGCAATAAGGCCTGTGAAACCAGTTGGATCAGTACATTGCGTTATTAAATCATGGATATTGATTTTCTGTGTGTGTGTGAGTGTGTACACAGTGTTATTAAACGTTATATATTACCGGGAGTCAGATGGGACGGCGCTGGCTGTGATCTGTGCGGCCTCAGATGTGATTTGGCACACGCTCATTTGCATAACACTGATGAATGTGAGAGAGGGGCGGGGCCAGGAGGGAGCGGAGGTGGATTCATCTTAATTAGCATCTCGGTCCTCTGGAGGTAAACTGCTCTGCTGGGGTTACATCAGACACACACACACAGACACAGACACACACACACACACACACACACACACACACACACACACACACACACACACACACACACACACACACACACACACGTGTCTCCGTGACTTCAGAGGACATTACATTGACGTACATTCATTTCCTGACTTCTTCCCTGACCTTAACCCTCAACCTAATATTAACCTAACCTCTCAAAATTGAAAGATTTAAGTTTCCTCTTCAGTGTGGCTCTAAAACTCGGTCGTATATATTGGGAAATGTTATGTTTGACGAGATAAATATTGGAAAATCTTCACTAGAAACTGTCGAATAAATGAGGTGGAGTTAAAAGTGCAATAATTCACTGCTGGGCTGTGGTGGAGCAGAAGTATGAAGCAGCATATAGTGGAATTCAAGTCGAGTCCTTTCTGTTCAAGTGAGGATAACAGACTAAAGTAAAGGTGAAGTTAAACTCACGACTGAGTTTATGGTCTCATTCTGTGGAACTCCTCTGACACAGAAACCTACAGAAAGACCAATATCTGCATCAACCCCTCAGTGAGCACCTGCTACTAAAAGAACCAGGAACAGATCTTTCCTTTCTCCGGAGAACATGTGAACACAAAAGTCCGAGTGAGACGTTACCTCCTCCCTTAACAAGAAGGATTTGTTGCTGTTGTGAACACGTCGGAGCTGAGAATCCATTGTGTTGTTCATGAGTGAAAGAGAAACTATACAGAGAAAGTCCGGATCTGATTCTCTGGACCCGTCTGAAAAGCACTTTTATAGAGAGTGTGTTATTAGTGTGTTATCAGGATTCGAGCTGACACGGCTCTGGCTACACAAACAACACTCGCTATTAGGCTAACGACTCGTTTCGGATTCTGCATTAACGACATCAGCCTCTTCTTTGAACAACATTTGATTAAATGCACTTCCCATCGCTGAATTAGTATAAAGCACATTCATAATTATTAACATGGACTTATGCATATTCCAGCTCGCAGATTTGATCCAAGCAAAAGGACGGGGACCCGGCAGTCCTCTGAAGGGCAATTAGCTCGTGAAGTGACATAGACAAGCATGCAAAACCCCTGACAAATACACACATACACACACAAACACACACACACTCTCACACAGAAGGAAGTGCTGGCTTGCTCTCTTGATAGGCAATTAACTTACTTCAGACACCTCATCAGCAAGTGAACAAAAATCCCCTTTTAATCGGACACACACACACACACACACACACACACACACACACACACACACACACACACACACACACACACACACACACACACGTCCTCACAGCTTTGCATATGCAGTGAGCTTTGCAGCATTTATATGCAGCATGAGAGGGAGAATCTGTTCCCTCTGCTTGCGCCTTAGCATTTGCTAAATTTCAAATGCACAAACATGTTCGCACACACGACACACACTCACACACACAGACAGACACACTCACACACACAGACAGACACACTCACACAAACACACAGAGATCAGGGGGCAGATGATTTGTCAGGAGTCCTGCTGAGTTAAGTAATCACACTCGGGTGTTTAATCACTAACGAGAACCTGATGATGCTCTTTAATTAACACAACACTAATTGAAGAGGGCTGGCGAATCACAGCTCTCGCTCCTGTCTGTTATTTGAATAATTAGAGAGCAAAGGATTGTGGGTGAGGAGCCTGCAGCGGTGGGCGTGTCGGGGGCGGTTTGTGGAGCCTGGAAATGTATTAGCGGTATTTATGTATTTACTTTATTTGATATTATGATGAGGTTAAAAACAAATCAATGGCAGCTTCAATGAAATATAGTGTTTTCGTACTTTCAGCTCATCTCAGTGGTCAAACTGTGGTGGTGTGAATACAGAGGGAAGATCTGATTTATTCATGTTGACACTAAAGTTCTCACAGAATGAAGTTATGATTCTGTTGTTGATTGAAAAGTGTGGAGAACTGCTCAGGCCCAATAAAACCTCCTGTATTTGTGAGCATTATCTTATTTATTGCACTTTGCACAAGCGCTACAGTGTATTCATATTTATATATATTTATATATTTTTCTTAATACTGTAATATTCCATATATATCTCTTACTGTACAGATCTTATTTATTTACATATTCACTTTAAATTTGCACAATACTCAGCACTTTTAGTGCCTTTTTTTTGCACTTCTGGTTAGATGCTAAACTGCATTTTGTTGTATAAGTACTTGTACTGTTCAATGACGATAAAGTTAAATCTAATCTAATCTAATCTAATCTAAAATACATTCATCCAAGCTGTAAGACTACAACCAACAATTATTTTCATTATTTATGTTTTTATTAGTGTTAGTATTGAAATAGCACATTACAAGAAATTAACATGTAAATAACAGGTTGGGTTCTGGGTAATGATAATCTGTTACTGTATATATGTATATACATTATTTTATTTTATTCTATTTTATTTTATTCTATTTCTTATATATTGTTGTTTTTTATATTGTTGTTTTATGTACAAAAGTAGTGCACCAATGACACCAAGGCAATTTCCTGTATGTGCAAACATACCTGGCAAATAAAAGAATTCTGATTCTGATTCTGATTCTGATGATAAAACTGTAAAGACAGAGTTAGCAGATACATGTGGTTACAGGTTCTCTGCCTTGGTTCATGTTCGGTTTTATTTATTTATTCAAGTAACATTTTATTTACTTCGTTTATTTAGCTTCTTTTGATTTATGATTACTTGTCTTACAAACAGTTTTAATTGCTTTTATCATTTTGTCTTTTAAAACAGCACTTTCTTTTGGAAAGTGCAATACAGATAAAGTTTATCATTATATAAAAACGTGACAAGTCAAACTATCGAAGTGTCTGATGTGTGAAAAGTACTATCAGGCGTCTTTCCTCAAACTTCACAGATTTACACGTCAACACAATAACTGACGATGTGCAGACTTTCTGATTCCCTCTCAAATTAGGTATTCAAAAGGTAAACAGTTGTCAAAATGCAGTTCATTCTTCTTCGGAGACTCTTCTTCCCACAATACTGTTTTTTTAGTTTTAATAAATAAGAGTCAGGACTTTTTCCTTACATGTTTGAGTTTATATTTCGTCCAAATGTCAGATTTTCTTGCAGAAACACCTGTTGAAACCTAAACAACTTCGAGCTGCAGCTGTGACCCAGGAAATATTTTCCATTTGCAGCTAAAACCAAAAGAAAATCAGGACCTGAATCTTCCAAAACACTGATCAGTATGTTCCTGCTCAGCTTGTTTCTCGACTGCATCGAGCGCTGAAAGCCAAGTGACACGAGCCGAGCTTCCTCAATCCTTTGTTCAACACAGATTCTCGTGTTTCACACACGGAGTGCAGGAACGTAATAACCATAATTCATAATTTACCATGAACGCACAAACATTTGCAGATCGGTTTGACGCTGATAGGATTGTGACATCTGTGAGCCCGCGCTTAACAACCGAGTAAACTTTGCCGAATCCTTCCTGCGTCAGCTGAAGAGCCGACGGGATTTGGCTCCGAGTCTCTTCTGGTAAAGTGGGACGAGAAGTTTGGCGAAGTTTTGGTTAGAGATAGCGAGAGAGAGAGAGAGAGAGAGAGAGAGAGAACGAGGGATGGGGCCGAACATGGCAACACGGAGGGAGGATTAGTGTTTTGTTAATGAGGATTACCGTACAAACCGGTGAAAGGCAACTTAGCCGAGCGCCACCGTCATCAAACCGATTTAGTTCCTGGCTCCTATTTAGAAGGATTACCAAACAATGTTATTGTAATTACGATTGTTCTACAAATGAGACTGTTGAAGCTATTCTTGTCTGTTGTCATTTTACACCGAGCGGCTAACACAGCGGCGAGTTAGCTCCGCTGCCGTCACCGTGTCGTGTTTTACACGCAAGGAAAACACCGACGGAATCTTCGCAGAGCCGCAGAGTCGGAAGATCAACCTGAGAAACGTTTTTTTATTTCCCCCCAGAAAGCTGCAGGCGCCTGCTGCCTGTTTATTGGCTCCACATGGGAACAGGACAAAGGTTTAAACAGAGGGGGGGGGATTTCAAAAGATAATTAAGGAGGGACAAACAGGCGAAGGATGGAGGGAGGAGCGGAGGAGGGATTGGGAGCAGGGAGGATAACAGAGCGGCGGAGGAATACCTTTGTTGTGCCTCAAACAAGTGGATCAACTCATCTGCCTCTCAAACGTCATGAATATGTATAATATCGAGTCTCCATTGTTCCTCCTCGAACCACGTCCCAGCAGAAGAACACTTGAGGAAAAGACAAAAACAGCAAAATTGCAGCAAATAAAAAAATGTGACAAAAACAATAAAGACACAAAAACGACAGAGCTCTGTTCTTTTTGTGGCATTAGAGGAATCTGCGGAGATGTGTCGCCTTTATCCACCTGAATAATGCCGTCTTTTGAAGGAACAGCTAATTAACATCTATTTGAATAATCAGATTACTCTGCAGTGCGGCCTCGAGGAAGCAATATATAGCCTGAGTGTGTCTTTTGTCGCCGCGCAGTAATACACCAAAGGTAATATGAGAAATACTCCGGGAGAAATACGTAAAGCCTCTTTTTTGACAGAGAGATGTAGAAGACTAATTAAGAGCTTTATTGCTGGATGGGTTTACTCCTCAGAACCTGAGTGTGAGGACTGATGCACAGTTTAGATTCTTGTCTTCCTCTGCTCTCCTGTTATATTCATGCATATTAAATTCTCTATTATTATTCTCTGACTAATTTAACTAATTCAGAGTGTAGAGTGGGGATGTACAGTGTATATTTCTGGTTTTTAATAGCAGGGATTGTTGCCGTGTTGGTCTCAATCATCTCGACGACTATAAGATGAATTGTTGTAGAACTTCTGAAAGACGATCATGGTCCCCAGAGGATAAACTCTACTGAATCTGATGATTCTCTGTCTTTTCCTCTGACTTTTTGTTGCCTCACTTTGAGTTTTCTGTCATTTGGTGCAACTTCCTCCAATATGTGTCTGCCCATCTACCTCTGCTGTTAGCTATAGCTGTTTCCAGACTTGCACCAAACTCCGAATATTTTCCTGAAATTTTTCGAGAGGGGTTGGAAATGAGAACGACAAATTATTAAGCTACTTAACGTGCAGGAAAACCTACGTTTGCATCGCTCACTTTACATCAGGTATGGTATAGATCACGCCTTTCATTTCACTTTCTTCACTTTTCAGAGATACTTTTGCTTATATTTAGCAAATTTGGAAGAAAAACTTAGATCTAGCATAGTAGTAGAAAATCTTAATTCTGGAATAAACAGTTGTTCACTGTGACACTTCAACACAGAACTCAACTTAACATGTGATATCTCTTATATACTTAAATTGGATATAATCCGATAAAACGTAAGAGCAAACAGAACAGACTGCAGAGGCTCTGGAACTTCAGCGCTTTCATTTTTGTATAAAAATGTTTACTTGTTTATGATGATAACGTCCTCGTTAAATGTATGAAATTGATCAATAAATCTACATATTGATTTCAGGCTGATTATCTGATGCTGTCATACGAACACAAACGGACAGAGATTGAACGGAGAGTCTTCTACGGAGCGACTGCCGTTCCCACGTCAGACTACAAGACACACACACACACAGACACTCACACACACTGACACACACACGCACACACACACACACACACACACACACTGACACACACACGCACACACACAATAATATGGGTAACACTCACCTGGAGGGAACAGAGGAACAAAGGGCTAATTAGTGATGATGAGAAGTTAATTTAGTCAGACACCTCAGGTAATAGTCTCCCCCCCCACTCCCCCTATCCTCATCTCCCTCTTTCTCACCTTCCTCCCTCAGTCCTTCCCCACTCTGCATATTGCTTTCTACAGCCCAACAATTTTCATGTTCAGACAAGGTGTCAAATGTTCTGTTTGGGGCCGTTTCTTTTCTTTTTTTTTTTACATATCTCCGTCTTTATCTCCACGAAACAAACACACACAAACACATATCCACGTGAATCCTTCAGAGATCTGTGAGGTGAGATTGTCAGGACGACTAAGTGGGAAATTACATTATCCTCTGCTTTGACATTGGTGGATTGCACTGCCGTGTGTGTGTGTGCATGTGCATGTGTGTGTCTGTGTGTGTGTGTGTGTGTGTGTGTGTGTGTGTGAGAGCGAGCAGTCGAGATGGTTCCTGAGCTAAATGTTTACTAGCAGGTGAGCCTGTTGTTGACAGATGGTGTTTGTGAGAGAAGCTCACTCCCTGCAGAGTCTCACCCCAGGAAAATGCTCATGCTAACACAGAGAGGCCCACTGTACACACAGACACACACACACACACACACACACACACACACACACACACACACACACACACACCGTGCTTGTACATGCATGGAGCAGACACACACCGTCACAAGGTCCCTGAGTGGATTCTAACCTGTTCAATTTGTGTTGTTCACAGTCAGTTCACAGGTGAGACAGAGCTCAGAGGAGAGAGAGAAACAGTGAAGAGAGGATTCGGTCTCGTCTGTGATGAAATGTACAAACACTTCTCTCACTGCACATTTGTTTCTGGAAAGAAGGACAAGCTGTAATCCACAGATTTCCAAGTGGTTTTATATAAAATTCGTTAATGGGTAAATGGTCATTTAAAGGTACGATGTATAACTTTGGCCTCTAGGGGTCACTCTATCGAGACAATGACAAAAGGCTTTGTTTAATGACGTCGTGATGCAGTGTGGAATTATGGGAGTTTTTCTATTCACCCCAATTGCTGATGAAAATATACCTGAAGTCTTATCGTGCTCACAGACGAGATGTTTCCAAACATGATTCAGTAATATCGTGTTTCCTGAGTGGATGAACTCTTCCTGTTCTCTGATTGGTGCAAATGTTCACGTGGACCTCAGAGAATTAATTCTAGCCACATTGACATTTTTACTTCTTAGTGAAATGTCTCAATAACGATTAGATTAATTGATTTCGACATTCATTCCACTTTGATGATCCCTCAACCTCTTTTGCTTCGACACCATTATCTTCAATTACCACCTGCAAAACAAATTAGATTCGTATTAGCTTCCATCGCAACACTGGGGCTAATTAGAACTGAAAAAGATAAACCTGCCGTCTAAACACCAGCTTATTAGCAGTGTCATTGTAAACACATGGTGTTTTTATGTATATTCTTTACCATTTATTGTCTCTTTAGTGAATTAATTAATCAATAAAACGCCTTCAGTGTTTTACGGTTCGAGCGTCTTCCTTCTGGAAAAGAGGGTCTGACCAAAAATAAGGAATTAATCGACCACAGGGAAAATTGATGACTCGGATAATTAGTAATAAAGTCATGTTGTTATATGTTACAAGCGTAGACTGTATATAAAGAAGGCCGACATGACCGCTCCCCCAAAGTGAAGCAAAAACCTCTTGATTGCCCCCTGGTGGCTCCTCCATGTTAGTGGATGGAACATGGACCAAACTTAGAAGTCCAAGAACACGTTGAAAAATGTCTCAGTAGGTTTCTGTCATTTTAAGTTGTTCTAATCAAATTTCAATTGGTTATTTGGTTATTTGATTTCTGGATTGTTGGAGGAAGTCGAGACACGTTGTCCATCTTTATTTACATTCTATGGATAAGACGTAAAAACGAAATACCTGCGAATGTGCAGAAGAAGAAAATCAAATGGCTCCAAATGAGAAAATGAAGAAACAAAGACAAGAGTGAAAGTGAGACTCATGGTTTTAATCCCTCGAACATGTGACACCATTTTCCTCCCCGCGGCCGGCCGACCACACTTAGACAGCGGCCATTTTGTGCCTCCGAGATCAGATTAGTAGTCTGGTGGCACCGCTTCCCATCAGCAGGTCCGCTGGAGCGTGGCAACTGTGGAGGAGTCACTATTAGAGCTAATGGCAAACTAAACAGCCTTTAAATCAGGCCTGTTGTGTGTAATGAGACTTAAAGTGTGATGACAAGAGGAGCGAGAGGAAGGAAGAGCGGCGCCACACCGACGTCCGCACGTTAAACAACCACTTACCTGCTTCTTTAGAGCCGCGTACGCAGGCGATTAATAAGCAAAAGCAAAAGCAAACACGCAGGAGAAAGTAAGTCGACTGAAAGGAAATGACCGAGACTCGGGCGTGAGAGAGATTTGGTCAAATCACGGAGCGGGAGGAAGTCGATGGAGAGACGCAGCCAGTCAAAGTGTGAGAACGAGTGGAGGGGAGAGAGAGAGAGGGAGCGAGTGAGAGCTCCTGTAATTAGTCAGTTAATTACATCTGGATGGTGATCTGCTCGGGGGGATGGATGTTGTTTGAGCTGTGTGAGAGCGTGTGCGTGTGTGTGAGTGCATGTGTGTGTCTGTCTGTGTGTGTGTGTATCCTCGGCGGCTGTGTACACTCCAGAAAGCGTTTACTGAAATGGGAGCTAATTCTCACTGTCTGAGGCCATTACGGTATTAATTTAATTTGGTTTAGCTGTCGCTAGCTCATTAACACATCTAATTAATTCATTGACATCAGAATTAAGTTGTTTCACAGAAACTGACACCTCTCTCTTAGAGGGGAGAGTGGGAGGAGAGCGAGCGACAGATTGAATGAGAAACAAAGATGGAGAGAGGGATGACAGATTGATTCGTACCTACAATGAAATAATGCTATTAATAATTTTTGTAGTGAGCGGTGTCAACCTGTTATGAAGGAAATAAGGACGAGGAGTGAAGGGTAAGAGGGAGCAGAGGTGCAGATAATGGTTGTTAGAGGAAGAGAAACAAAACAGATTTATGTGGTGTTTGATTTCAGTCGATTGAGGGGATGAGGCCTCACTGACGAGAACAGACACTTCCTGTATGTAACGAAAAAGTCAGAGTCAGGTGCTTGATCCAACTTTTCCTGCCAGAACCCTAAAACATCTGAGCGGGTCCATATGAGAATACAACAGGAAGATGGCTGGAAATAACGTTTCTGACACGAGACGCATGCAGAACTGAAAAAATCTAACAGAATTAACATCGCAGGATGAGAAAGAGCTGACACATACAAGACAAACATGCCAACTTGGAGAGTCAATGGGAACAGTTTTTGATGATAAGGGCCAACGCAGGTGTCAATGTGCTGTAAACAAGAACCAGTGATCTCTATGTCATGTCCCCTCCTCTCAATGTTCCAGGGATTTTTCTGTTATTTTGAACTCCAGCTGCGTTCTTCAAATTTGAGAGACAAAATCCAGAAAATGTCCACACAGAGGATAATGACAAACTTTCAAATGAATTAGGAATTTATAAATAAGGGACATACAACCTATTACAAGATTTTAAGTTTCCCAATGCATCAAACCAAGTCTGAGAAAGATGTCAACGCCTTAATTGGCTGATTTTTTTCAAGATTTTTTCAATTTCCCTTGGAAAATGGTGAAAATTCCCCAAATCCAATCCTATCTTGCAATATTGAAAGAAGAAAAATAAATTCCTGGATTCGTAGCTTTGTCCAGATCTCTAACGGATTCCTTCTGTCCCATCCTTCCACCAATTTTCACAGAAATCCGTTCTGTAGTTTTTTGCATAATCCTGCTGACAAACAAACAAACAAACAAACCAACAAATGTACAGGAGTGAAAACATAACCTCCTTGGCCGAGGTAAATATACAGTAAAAACCTAATTACCCCAATTATTTGCCTTCCAGTTCCCATCGCTGTCTGATCCCAGTTCTTTGACCGCTGAGGAAACACAGATGACACTTTAACAAAGAGGATAATGTCACTAAACTTTTAAATGACTTTAGAAATTTAGAATTTAGAAATAATGGACATACAACCTATAACCAGACTCTTAAGTTGCATCAAGACAAGTCTGAGAAAAGCTCAAAGATGTCAGTCCCTTAAATTGGCAGGTTTTATTCAAGATCCATGAATTTTTCCCTGGGAAAATGGTGAAAATTCCCCAAATCCAATCCTATCTTGCAATGTTGAAAGAAGAAAAATAAATCCCTGGATTCGTAGCTTTGTCCAGATCTCTAACGGATTCCTTCTGTCCCATCCTTCCACCAATTTTCACACCAATCCGTTTATTGCATAATCCGGTTGACAAACAAACAAACCAACCAACAAACGTACAGGAGTGAAAACATAACCTCCTTGGCCGAGGTAAATAAACAGTAAAACCTAATTACCCCAATTATTTGCCTTCCAGTTCCCATCGCTGTCTGATCCATGTTCTTTGACCGCTGAGAAAACACAGATGACACTTTAACAAATCTCCCTGTGTCAGAATACCTGAGACTCTCGGACAGTTAATTAGAGTTTGCAGAGCGGATTAAATCTGGAGCAACCTGGCCTGGGTGTGTAGTTAGAGGTGGGACACCTTTGGAAGTGGCACGCAGCGAGAGCCTGGCTGGAGGTAGGGATTATTTGGATGTAACACACAGTGGGTTTCTTGTTAGAGGGGGGCGTCGTCACAGTCTGGCTCTGTGGTAAATTTGATTAAGGCTGGCGGGACGAGGTGGTCCAGCCGTGAACAGGTGCCCCTCACAGCTGAGACGGGTTCAGCTCCTGGTCGCTCTCTCTCTCTCTCTCTCTCTCGCTCGCTCGCTCCTTTCTGCCCTTTGTTCTTCCTTCCGTCTCTCCGTGTAATCTCTCTCTATTTTCGCTGCTGTCTCTCCTCGCCACCGCCGCAGCTCAGCTTCATCTGTCTCTGTTTGTCATGTAATCAGGTGGAGGACTGGAGGCCTGGTCGCTTCGGGGACCTCCACCGTGAAGACCCCCTCTCCTCCCTCCGCTCGTCTTCTCTGCTGCGAGGCGTTCACTGACCTTCACTCGCCCTTTACCTCCATCGTGCCCCCCCTCGTACTACCCACCTGTTTGGATCAGTCCAGCCAAACTCTGGAGGACTCTGAACAATGGGACACCTTTGTCACGCCACATGCTGCCGAAAGCACAAGCAGCAGGTTAGTTAGTTCGATGGTTAGTTAGCTAGTTATCTCTGGTTAGTGCAGCTCTGTAGAGGTGTTCCCCAATTCAGATTCAGGAGGCTGTATTTGAAGACCCATTGAGTTACAACGACACAATTACGCTCCTTCAAATTCGTCATTTCAACCCTGAGCCTCCAAGGGCGGATCCTCCTCAGGACAAACCTCTCCCAGGATTCATTGCACTTCAGTAATGATCTGATTTCAGAGGAGGTCTCTTTAAAACACGTGTTCAACCGACTGTGAGTCAGTCTCTCAATCATGATTCTTTACCCCAAATATCAAATAACTCAAAAGACCGTAAATGACATCCTGGGAGTAGCTGGAGACTTTATATATTGGTTCATGTTCCATATTCTAACATGGAGGAGGCAGGATTTCTGACCTATACTTCAGCCAGCCCTTAGGTGGCGATCAAGATGCTTTGGCTTCACTTTTAGAGAGCTGACATCGTCGTCTATCTTTATATACTGTCTATAGTCCCGGCCTTTAGAGATCTAGACAATGAACCTGGTAAATGTGATAATGATGAACCTAAACTAGAAGTTACACCCAATTCGTTAGTGTCAGAAACCTGTATTCTCTCAAATGACCAGCAGGGGGCGACTCCAGCGGTTTTAAAAGTTTCTATAGAAGTCTATGAGAAAATGATTCTACTTCTCTCTTGATTTATAACATTTCAGGAAACATTTTATTTAAAAAGTTAATGTCTCAATCTGTAGTTTCTAGTCTTCTTCAATACAGCTGATGCTCAACAGGTGCAGGTATCAGGTGTAGGTGGGCGTGCACCACCCCAAAGCTCTCTGTCAGGCTCCACCCACCAGCACCTCCAAATATGGTTACTTCTGGTTTCAGAAAAACCAAGATGGCGCCGGACGTGACGGCTACAAGTCACCAAGAGTCCGTCTCCTTAACGCTGCGTTGGACAGCTGCTCCCGGAGGAGACGGAGAGAGAGACTCAGAGGAAGTGATGGACAGAGAGACACCTCACCTCTTTAGAGCGGAGGAACCAGCTGCAGCAATTAACCCTTGTTTCCCTGGGGAACCATTAGAAGGTAGAACAGCCTTTAAAATTGCATATGGCTGCAATTAGGGCCAGAGAGTGATGAAATGATTTGGCTCAGATATTCATGTATAGATTTTTTTTACAAAATGGCCTTTTTTATAGCGTCATAAATTGGAAGTAAAAGAGTGAAGTGCTTTAGCCTCTCCTCTCATTTCCTTCTCTCCTTCCCTCTTACCTCTCCTTTCTTCTTCTCTTATTTCTTCTCTCCTTTCCTCTCCTCTCATTTCCTGCTCTCATTGCTTCTTACCTCTCCTTTCCTCTCCTCTTATATCTTCTCTCCTCCCTTCCTTCCTCTCCTCTCCTTCCTTGTTTCCATCCTTCTTTCCTCTCCTCTCCTATAATTTCTTCTCTCCTTCCTTCTTTCCTCTTCTTCCATTTCTTCTCTCCTCCCTTCCGTCCTCTCCTCCCTTCCTTCCTCTCCTCTCCTTCCTTGTTTCCATCCTTCTTTCCTCTCCTCTCCTATAATTTCTTCTCTCCTTCCTTCTTTCCTCTTCTTCCATTTCTTCTCTCCTCCCTTCCGTCCTCTCCTCCCTTCTTTCCTCTACTCCCTTCTTTCCTTTCCTCTCCTATCATTTCTTCTCTCCTTCCTTCTCTCGTCTCCTCTTCTCCCATTTCCTTCTCTCTTCCCTTCTTTCCTCTCCTCTTCTCTCCTTCTTGTTTCCATCCTTCTTTCCTCTCCTCTCTTCTCCCCTTCCTTCATTCCTCCCCTCTCCTCATCTCTCCTACCTTTTTTCCTTCCCTCAGTTCTCTCCATCCTTTCCTCTACTTCTTCCACTTGTCTCTTTCCCTTTCTTCTTCTCATCCTTTCCTTTACATACTCTCCTCTCTCTGTTACTTACCTCTCTTTTACACCTCCTCTCACTCCCTCCTCCTTTCCTTTCCCCTTCCTTTATCTCATCCGCCTTTCCTTCTTCTTCTCTTTAACTCGTGTCTCATCTCCTCTCATGCTTTCCTCACTGTCTTCCTTTCTCTTCATCCTCTCTTTCTGATCCTTCGCTCTCTCCTCACCTCGCCTCCTTCCCTCCTCTCCTCTCCTCTCCTCTCCTCTCCTCTCCTCTCCTCTCCTCTCCTCTCCTCTCCTCTCCTCTCCTCTCCTCTCCTCTCCTCTCCTCTCCTCTCCTTCATTGTTTCCTTCCCTCAGATCTCTCTATCCTTTCCTTCTTTCCTCTTCTTCCAGTGGACACATAATTCTCCTTCCCTCCTCTCCTCCTTTTCTTTACACCTCCTTTCATTCACTCCTCCCTTCCCTTACCTCTTCCTCTCTGGTCTTTCCTTTCCTCTCATCTGTCCACTTGTCCACTTGTCTTCCTTTATCTCATCCGCCTTTCCTTCTTTTTCACTGTAACTCTTGTCTCATCTCCTCTCATGCTTTCCTCACTGTCTTCCTTTCTCTTCATCCTCTCTTTCTGATCCTTCGCTCTCTCCTCACCTCGCCTCCTTCCCTCCTCTCCTCTCCTCTCCTCTCCTCTCCTCTCCTCTCCTCTCCTCTCCTCTCCTCTCCTCTCCTCTCCTCTCCTCTCCTCTCCTCTCCTCTCCTCTCCTCTCCTCTCCTCTCCTCTCCTCTCCTCTCCTCTCCTCTCCTTCATTGTTTCCTTCCCTCAGATCTCTCTATCCTTTCCTTCTTTCCTCTTCTTCCAGTGGACACATAATTCTCCTTCCCTCCTCTCCTCCTTTTCTTTACACCTCCTTTCATTCACTCCTCCCTTCCCTTACCTCTTCCTCTCTGGTCTTTCCTTTCCTCTCATCTGTCCACTTGTCCACTTGTCTTCCTTTATCTCATCCGCCTTTCCTTCTTTTTCACTGTAACTCTTGTCTCATCTCCTCTCATGCTTTCCTCACTGTCTTCCTTTCTCTTCATCCTCTCTTTCTGATCCTTCGCTCTCTCTCCTCACCTCGCCTCCTTCCCTCCTCTCGCTCTTCTCCCTCTTCGGTCTCCTCTCCTCTGACCAACAGAAGGAGATGGCTTAAGCATCTGTGTCATCACTGCAGATTAATGTTCTAATAATATTCACAGATGTCATCGCAAAACTCTCCACTTGTTTATTTTTCGCTCTGCGTCTCCTCGGAGCTCGAGCTCTGTCGCTTTTTCGCCTCCTTCTTTCTTTCTCTCGTCAATGAATCATAGGACTAATCACGCGCTCATCACCGACTTCAAAGCAGCCACTTAAGACCGCCTGTCTCATTTGAAAGTGACACACACTCACACACACACACACACACACACACACACACACTCCGGCAGCAGTGTTTTTGAATCATTCTTAATCTGGATAATTACACATGAGAGGAACTAAATGAGCGGAGGCTTGAGTAGAAAGGAGGCAGGACACCGGGAGCTGGTGGAAGGGGAAAGTGCATCCTGACACGTTTATTCATTCGCTTATTATTTTGCTGCTGTAGTTGTTTGTTTACTCATTAAGGATAATCCAATTAAAGCACTTAGGAGGGCTTAAGAGGAGGAAGACACACACACACAAACACACACACAGAGACACACACACAGACAGACACACAGCTCAGAGTGAGTCCAGTCTTGGAGAGAGAGGACAGGTTGTGGTGGGGTCTGTGGAGCCGGTAGGTTTCCCCCCCCTCCCGGCGTCTACAAACAGGGCCGTAGGAGAAGGTGCCAGGGCCTCGGGGCGCTGAGACCACAACATGCCTCCATGGCGGCTCCACGTTGGCTCCGGAGCTGGTCAGTCGCCTGCCTGCGTCACCCCCCACCCCCCACCCACCCACCCCCCCGCGGCGCCTTCCTGCAGTGTGTTGGCTGACTGGTTCCCCAGTGCACATATGCCCACTTACACTGTGTTCCTCTCTAATTAGCTGCTCTTGTCTACACAGGCACACGGGCTTTGTTAGAACATTGCGTCGCCGCTGCTGGCGTGTGTCGTCGTCTTGTAAAAAAAAAAAGAATCTCGCTCGAATCATCGGGCTACGAGGCGTTAATATCGGTCGTGTGCGTCGCAGCCCGGACTAATAAAGGGGGGGAGTCTCTTACACCAAACGAGCAATAATAATCTGGAGGGCAGGGGGCTCAGGTTACCGTAGTAACCCCGAGGAAGGAGAAACACCTCTTTCCAACCGTTTTCTGTTGGTTTTATTTGATGATTCATTAATTTAATCTGATCCCGATCCTTTGTTGGCTCATCGCTGCCTTTTCCCTCTCGTCAGATTTCATTACTCTTCCACCGAATGATCTTTATTTCCCCTCTTTGTTAATTCGTCTTCCTGCAGCGGAGGAGAAGAGGATGCGAGCGACTCTTCTCCAGAGTTTGATCATTAATTATTAGTCCGTGGTTCCTCTGAGGAGAGAAGCTGATGACAGCTAATTAAGGATGAAGTGATGTATATGCTCCCTCTCTCTTTCCATCCCTCCCTCCTCCCTTCCCTCCCTCCCACCCCCTCCTCTCTGTTTTCCCCCCCTCCCTCCCTGCCCACCTGCCAAATCATATGCTGGAGCTTTAGACAGTAAATATCCCGAGTAAATGTGAGGACAAACTGCATCAGACGTTGTGTTGACCACATGCTCCGCTGATCTTTAACCAGAGTGGTGCTCGTCCGGCATCGTTGAAACTACAATTTACACAACCAAGTGAAACACTGAGCTGTTTTTACCGGGTTGTGTTATTCTTTATTTTTCCTCTCATCAACAAATCCTCCCCAAAAAAGAGAAGACTAAAAACCTCAGCGTAGCCAAACACTAACTTCCCTCCCCGGTGTGTGCGTGTGTGTGCAGCTCTCAGCCACAAGCCTGAATGATTCCTACAATAAATTAAATCTAAAAAAAAAAAAACTAAAGGTTTGATTTAAAGTGAAATTGCTCAGTAATTACCTCGATTCCCTTGTGAAGCAAACATTTCTCCAACAGGAGCAAACTGTGTCTTTGTCGGGGTCTAATTTCAGCAGTGGATTGATACACAAGAGGTGTTTGGAGACAATTTACAGCTGAAGTAACGACTTGAACACCGCGGCTCATTGACGTGTTTTAATTAGAAACTGACACATATGGATTTTTTTGGGGACCGATGCCGATACTGATATTAGAGAGCAAAACAGTTTATACACACACAGAGTGGCCAATATATACACCCACTGATTCCGTACACGCCATTATCAAACCCTCAGGACAAACAGATGTAATTGAGGCCTGATGATTTACCATTTGACCATAAATTTCATTACAAATAACTGAATTAAAAAGAAAACACAAAAACAACCAAATTAAGGAAGACTTTAAAGAAAATTAGAATAGATGCACATCTTTTATTCATTATTTAATATGTAAAATCAAATGTTTTTGTCTGTGTGAAGAACAAATTATACACTTCACTGATCAAAAATTTGATTTGGTGTAATACTGGATTTAAAAACTGTTTTGGCTGATTTGGCTTTAGGGGTCCATTATATTAATATCTTTAAAAATAGAAGAAGAATAAAAACAATATGATGATATAATTTGGATATTTTACACTCCAAAGCTTTCTGAAGGACAAAAGAATGGCATGATATTCCTAAACATGTCAAACATGTCAGCTCTGCAGATTTAAAAACTTATTTGAACATGTGAATACTCTGAGATAAGAGTAAATTGACAAAGCTGCCATATGATGCAATAAAAGAGTAAATTGAAAAGGCTCAAAACACAAAGTTAAAGATGAAAAAAACGTAAGAATATTGAATCTTGGGGAAAAAGTCTTTAGTGTCACAAATAAAACCAGATAAAGAAGTGAGAGAGGAGGTCAGCGAGCGGCAGATAGATCAACATGTCACCGCTCCTCTTCTCCCTCTGCCCCCAAACTGTGATGATGACGATGATGATGTCTTTATGACTCGTCCCCGGGCTGGAGGAAGAGAGGGAGGAAGAGAGGGAGCCAAGGAGAGGAGAGACTAGAGGGGAGGGGAGAGAGAGAGGAGAGAGAGAGAGAGAGGGGAGGGGTGAGGAGAGGTGTTATTTTTAAGGCTGGAAAAAACTGTTCCACATTGACCACATTTGAACCATGACTACGGAAGCCCGAGCAGGACAAACAGAACCGTGGATTAGAGTTAGAGGCTGATTTGCTCAGGAAGTAGAAAAATACATATTTGCATCAACTTGAGATACATTCTGTGGACGAATATAACACATAAAAAGACGATAGATGTCATTCTTTTTCATTTCCCACAGCCTCCCCCCATCCCCCCCCACTGAATTGCTGGTGACTCCAGCAATAGTAACACCAGTGGAGGAAATCATTTGTGCCTCCAGGCGAGTCATTACAGAAGCCGGGTGTGAGATTGCAGTGACAGAACTCTGTCTCTGGCCTCACGACCGGCCGGAGACCGGCAGCAGCAGCTCCGGCTTCTCCTCCACACTCATTACTCCGCACCTCCTCTCCTCCTCCTCCTCCGCCGCCTCCTTCCTTCCTTCCTTTCTTCTCCTCCTGTCCCGACATCGCTCAGGTTTTATTATCTCCACCCCTCTTGCAAATTAAACTCCTCTCTCTTCGCAGTTCAGCCTCTTATTTCAAATATTCCAAGTCATTTAGATTCGTCCCTGTCTCCTGGAAATTATGTTCACATGTGTGTAAGTGTTTTCTCCATCACGCTGGATTTAGTTCAGTTTGTTGTCAGTGAGTGAAGTGCAGCGTTTATTAACAGCAGGTTACGAACTTTGATTGAAATAATATGGATTTTATTATATGTGAATAAACACATTAAAGTCACTGAGATCCGTAGGGTTCATCCGTACGACTATGTTTTCAAAATAAAACCATCTCTGTCCACACAAGGGTTTTGGTTCAGTTTTAATCCCTATTAATACTGATACTGCTCGTGCCAGTGTAAACAGTAATTGTCGCAGATTGCTTGAAGAGCAGCTCGTCAGCTACACTGCACAACAGCTGTTAGCAAAGGCAACAGGGTCGGTAACACTTGTGAGTAGCCGAGGTCGATGCCGGGGTCATGTGACTGGAGCCTGACCAATCAGCGAAGGCTACGATGAGAATGAAAAGACTCAATCAGCAAGAGGTCGTACGTGTTTCGACATAATTTCCAAATATCTGCGTTTCTGCACGTTTAGACTCAAATACAGACCCGAAGTCTTCAAGCTAAAACGTTTCCACTCTTCTCTCCATCACGTGATTTGATTACACCGACGCTATTAAAGACTCCAGAGGGTTAATAACAAGAAAATACTGCAAAATTGGTTTAACAGATGAGTTCAGTGTCAACACATTACCCAGTTTCCAACTACGTCAGAAAATGATTTAGACACTGTAATCTGGTCAAAACATATTTGCTATATATAAATAATTTTTCTCTGAGGCAGGATTGATAGATTTCATTCCATGTTTTGCCCAATATCATCGCTTTTTATGTCTTAAATCTTTCAAAAATTATAATTCATTTCTCACATCAAAAACTTATAGGAGTATCTACATACAGAGTAAAGTAATATCTGGGTAGTGTAACTTGTATTCAATGCTAATATACAGTATAACAAGGCTATTGCAGATGAGCAGTTAAAGCTTTAGAGATAACCTGGATTAAACATCAATGACACATTTATTGTTTCCCATTGGAACTAATCAAGTTAATTAGAGGGAAAATGAATGTAAACAAGAAATAAAAGCACAAACACTGACTTAATTGTGTTTTCTTTTTTGAACGTAATATATTTTTACAGTATTTTACCTGTTGTATTGTTTTATTTAATTCACCAAACTATAAATAATACTGAATGTACCATTAGTGAGAAGGAGAATTAGGTGTTTAACCGTTAACTTAGCATTATGACTTTTATTTTGTATTAATTTCCAACAAAGACAATTTCACCAGAAAAAAAATACTGGTTTTGCCCTCACTGGCCAGAAGGTGTCAGCTCTGTGTTGGGTAGCGGTCTGCAGCCACACACACACACACACACACAAACACACACACACACACAACCACACACACACGTTAACTTGTACAATACCGGGTGCTACGGCCCACTGATGTCCAGCTGCTCCTGTCAACACTGCTCCAGCATGTAATTCAGCCTCACACACAAAGGCAGCTGAGACCTGAGAGGAGCCCCCCCCCCCCATGCACACACTCACACAGACACACACAAACACACACACAGACACACACACACATAATGACCAAACAAAAAATATAGAATAGAAAATAAAAGTGGACGTAGAAAAAAGTCAGAGAGCCGACACATGGAGAGAGAGAGAGAGTTGTGGGTGACAGACGCAGAGAGAGAGCCAGACAAAGGGAGGGAGGGAGGGAGGTGGGGGGGGGGTGGGTGGCTGGGGCACAGTGTTTAAGTGGCCTAATCAAGGGACCTCCCCTTCAAAGAGGGAGAGCGTGTGTGTGTCTGTGTGTGTGTGTGTGTGTGTGTGTGTGATACACATGGACAGACTGAGTCCAAGTTCCCCTGCAATTATCAACTTACCCATCCTCCCCCGCCTCCTCCTCTCCCCCCCTTCCTCCCCTGAGAGACCCAAGCTGCTGTAGCCATCAACAACTCATTCAGGCCTTAACAAAGCAGCACCACGCCTGCCCCCCCCCCACCCACCACCCCCCTCAACACCCTCCCCACACATTTTACAACTGTGCCGCCCGGTCAGCGCTGACTGAGGAGATTTGTTCCCAAATTGGAGTCGTTTTCAAAACACGATTTTTCCAGAATTCCAGGGACTGGTTTTGTTTGGTTGTGTGATTTGGTTTCTCATGTGACTCTCGTGATTTCTGCTTCCTGATTTTTCACAGAGAGCGTTTGAATGTGTCCCAGTGCAACGTCAACGTCCAGGCTGCTGAAGTAAAGACGAAGAAGAAGAAGAAGAAGAAGAAGAAGCACCAGAGAAGCTTTAGTGTGATTATATAAAACTATTAGCAATTAAACATTATTACACTGCTTGTTTGGGCATTACCTTCCCAATTTTAAGCTAATTTCAAATCTGAATTGTGGTTTAAACCTCAAAAAGTCATTCCAAAAAAATAAACAACAATATTTTAATGTGCCTTCCACCTCTAGTGATTCTGTAGATTTGGATTTTCAAGGTCAAGTAAGGAAAAATACTGTTTTGGGATTTTTTTCTCACCTCCTGTAACAGAAGCGTTTTATGTGGTAAACCAAGTTGTATCCTGCCTCACTTTACTGTGTGTGTGTGTGTGTGATTGTGTGTGTGTGTGTGTGTGTGTGTGTGTGTGTGTGTGTGTGTGTGTGTGTGTGTGTGTGTGTGTGTGTGTGTGTGTGTCGTGTGCCGCTCCACATGCTGAACATGCCCTGAGGCCATCGTTTCACCTCCGGCACCTTTTAATGTGCAGCGCTTGCTGTGTGTGTTCGAACAATATATTCATGTATGCCTCCCTCTCTCTCTCTCCGGTTCGTTTGTGTGTGTGTGTGTGTGTGTGTGTGGGTGGGTGGGTGGGTGGGTTGTGTGTGTGTATTTGTTCTGTAAGCCCTCAGTAATAAGGTTGGCCATGGTGCATCAGAGATAAGGCATTAGGCTGTTGACCTCTGACCTCTACCTCTGTTTAATACAGAGACCGGTTCACTAACACCCTGGAGAAGCCATGTTTAAGAGCTGCCTAATGAAATCTGTGTGTGTGTGTGTGTGTGTGTGTGTGTGTGTGTGTGTCTGTGTGTGTATTAAACCGAACCAGCTTTTTAAAGCAGCTGTATTCAAAGTGTTGTCTTGTGTCGTCTCGTGGAAACGAAGTCAACAAAACTGCAGATACGTTGAGAAGGAAGCGGAATCGTTGGATGATGCTCGGTCGATACATATATCACATTTTTTTTATATAATTTATTGATACATTTATTAACAACAGCGTAACCATGACGACGATGAAATCAGGTTTTGGAGCCAAAGCCTCGTCTGTGGATGAGTTTGAAGGGATAGTTCACCCAAAAAGTAAAATTCACTCATCATCATCGACTCCCCACTGTGTCGATGGAGGTGTGTGTCTGTGTGTGTCTGTGTGTGTGTGTGTGTGAGTCCACAAAACACTTCTGGACTTTCAGGGGTAAACAGTGTTGCAGCCAAATTCAAATCCAATTGGAGTAAAGTGCGACAGACTCTTCAACATCACCATTAAAAAAGAAATCTAACGCTGTTGTCACTACGTGTGGATTTTCTCCTGCTATATCAAATGTTTTAAATAAAACCTGCATGTGTCCTTTTACACCCTATCAACACTTTATGTTATACAGCCTATATCTATCTTCTCCTGTGATACACGTGACTGTATGTGGTGTGTTAGTTGTTATAGGGCTCGAGTCCGGGAGACGTAGCGATCACAGTGAAAAGATCCGACAGTGACAGATCAGTGGAGACCGGGTAATGCAGGGAGGAAGTCTCTGCTCGGACAGAAAAATGAACTGTTCTCCGCTGTCTCCTTCGCTTTTTATCCACTTAGGACTCCGGTGAAGCCTCCACCCCCCACCCTCCACCCTCCACCCTTCATCCTCCTCCCTCCATCCTCCACCGCTGGGTTCCTCCTTCCCTCCTCCATCGTCTCACTCTCTACTTTTAAAATGATATCTACTTCGTTCTGTGCTTCTTCCTCCCTGTACAACCCCCCCCTCAGTATTATCGTTTGGTCTTCTCTCCTCCTCCTCCTCCTCTGTCTTTCTTCCCTCTTTCATTTGTTCTCTACTCTTTCGTTCCCTCTCCTCACTTTGAGCGAAATAGATTTTCAATTACGTGCTGAGTGCCTGGAAGCTTCTATATTTTCCAACCTGACCCCAATACAGCTGAAGTGACACCCCGCGCACTGGAATCACGCACACACACACACACACACACACACACACACACACACAAGATACACTTCCGCCTCCACTTACAGCCTAATGGAGTGGAGGAGAGGCAGGAGAATGTCTTGCGAGTCCTGGACGAACCTGATAAACTACCTGACGCACACACAACTCAACAACGACACAGAACAAAATAACTCCTGCAGCAGTGAAGTCTTTATTTGTGTTCATTCATTGATCCTAAATTAATTTGATATATTATTCGGGGGATTCCATCATTAGTCTTTACATATTCTCACCTCTGCCAAGGCGGTTATGTTTTCATCCCTGTCCGATTGTTCGTCAGCAAGATCTCATAAAAACAAAAAAGCATTTTTTAATATTTTCCTGTGATTTCCCAGCACATAATTAAAGGATTTTGATGAGGAAAGTTTCAGTTACAGTCCTGATACCTAAGTTTGTGTAATTTGGTGATGCTCACTTGAATCTAAGGAGATTTTTATTACGTTGCAAAACCTCTTGGACACATTTTCAGCCCATGGGAATATAATGTTGAAAGTTAAGCACGTATCTGACCCATAATGGAAACTGGAAAAGATGGTTTAAATAGAATTGGCAAAAACACCAAAAAAATCACAATTCACTGAGTGACAGTTGTAAAAAGACACTGTAAGTGTATTTACAATAAAATTGCTTTGTAGTGTGCCTTCTCACACCTACTTTGTAGAGTGTTATAACATTTATTGAAAGGTTTATAGGTTTTATATTATTTCCTTTTAGCTAATTAAAGATTTAAAAGTCATTAAGACTTTTTGTTTGGTTAAAATCATGACTTGAAACTTACGTAAAATTCACTCCAATGATCAGAAAAGCAGAACAAAGAGCACAATTCAGTTCATTTGTCCAAAGGTCCATGTGTCTGTGTGTGTTACGTGTGTGAGTGATAGATAGCGAAACGTGTGTGTGTGTGTGTGTGTGCCTGTGTGTGTGTGTGTGTGTGTGTGTGTGTGTGTGTGCCCGAGGCCTCTTCATCTCATCAGTAGAAATCTATTCTGCTCAGCCTCATCCAATAAGGTGGGTAATGATACTCCACTCTAATATTGGGAGCGTCCAAATTGAACACATTTAAACTTTAATGCAAGTCAAGTCCTGGGGAGAAGGTAATCATCCCACATTGTGTGCGTGTGTGTGTGTGTGTGTGTGTTGTGTATTTAAGGTCCGTGTGTGTGAATCCATCTGTTTCTCTATAATATGAAGCACTTTAAGTTTTTTCGCTGTCTGTTGCTCGGCTAATGAATTTCTGTTGAGTTGCTTGTGAGAAGCAGGTGAGAGGTGAGGTGAGAACATGTGTGAAGAGCAGATGAAGCAACAGTGTGTCTGTGTTGAGAGGATCCAGCTGAGAGCGGCTCCTCAACGACAAAAACACATTGCACACATTTCACTCGGCTCGTCGTTAACAGGGAGAGTTCACGCTCTCTTGGATTTACACTGTGAAAAACGGCCCAATGGACCCGAACTTATATAATGTGTTTTTGAGGCTATATATTATCTCTGTGTGAAGGTCTGTGACTTATCTCTCAATACAACATTCTTTCTTCTTCATTCTATCTCCATAATGCACTGTTTCTTAATGTATATATTGTCTTATTGTATATATTGTTGTATGTTTTTATGCACAGTGCACCAACCACACCATGGCAATTTCCAATATATGCAAATATATGTGGCAATAAAAAGAAATCTGATTCTGATTCTGATTAAAAATTAATTGCACGTCATTTCAAGTTAAAATTAATCCTTCAAAATACAACTTAAAATGGGGTTAACATGCTAAACTAAGGTAGTGAAAAGGGTAAACACTGTAGAAACATGTTGTACAGTAAATATGGATGTTTTTATTAATTTGAACATATTAACATTATTTTTAGAAAAGTAAACATAGTTCTTAAATGAGCTAAAATTAGCCTTAACTACAGTCGACCTAAAAACAACAATCTAACTTTATAACAGTCTTTCGTAATTAGCAAATGTTAGCATACAAACATGCTAAATATTATATTAAACATTGTATACAGAAAGTCTAGAAAGAGCTTTTTTGTAATTAAAAATAATAACAGTTCTCAATGAAAGAAACATTATTTACAACTAATAAACATTGTTTTTGATCCTGGCATTTCTGTTCTAATTTCTGTAATACTTAACTTATGATAAATAAAATCTAACCGCGATAATGCTACTTAGCAAATGTTAGCGTACGAGACTACGAAGCTCAACGTCATCAGCATCGTTGGCCACTCGAGAAAATGAAATCTTTAACGTATGAAATTCACTGTTTGGCTTTGTTAGCTTCTGATTATTTAATTATTTAATCGTGTTTTCCTGTAACAGCAAATTCCTAATCTCTTGTTGTTGGTGATTATAAAATTTTTTATGAATTCAGATTCTTAGTTTTGGACGCACTCAGGTTGGTATAGTCGACTGATTAACCAAATAACTTTGGATTTTAGAATATTACGCAGGAGCAGCTTTTATAAATATGTTATTTCACTTTTAAGCTCGGTTCATGATTAGATGTGTGTGTGTGTGTGTGTGTGTGTGTGTGTGTGTGTGTGTGTGTGTGTGTGTGTGTGTGTGTTTGTGTGTGTTGTTGGGGCAAAGTGTCGTGATGGGTTATTTATTTAGACGTGTCGAGAGGCTCTCACTCTGTGTTTATCTACAGCTCCGATGTCCGTGCACAGATTCGAATGTGTACATGTGTGGGGACTTTCACCAGTAATCCATGAAGAATCGTCTTCCTCCTCCATTTCCTCTTCCTCGCAGGATGTCAGGGTCACATCAAAGGAGGAGCGGCGACCTTTGACCCCACGACCCCAGTTTAGCAGCTTTACGAGTGAGAGGGGTGAGAATCCATTAGCTACAGCAACAACAACAGTGACGATGATGAAGCTCCACATTTCAAATCAGCGGGACAATTGATTACATCTGAGGGCAGGGGCGGGAACCTAATTAAATTATTGTTAAAACACAAACTATAACATGTTCTTATCAATGTTATTCAGCCACAGAACTAAACCGAATAGTCATTTTTGACAGATTTAACTTTGACAGTAGCACATATGTTCTAGCAGTGACTACACATCTTTAATAAGCCGGCTTCTTTAGGCATTAATATTTCAATGACACAATTATTTTTGCACTTGAAAACCTGATGAGATGAGATTCAGATCCCTGTTTTCACAACTAATGAAAAATGATAGGGCAAATTGAGCAGTGCTTAAAATTCTGAGTGGTGTGTGTGTGTGTGTGTGTGTGTGTGTGCGTACGTGTGTGTGCGTACGTGTGTGTGCATGCGTGCGGCTGCATTTGTGCTTGTAAATGGGTCTAACCTGCATTTAAAGCAGCCCTCGGAATTGCTCCCTGTTTTTGTCCCTTTCACAATGAGTAACTTATCTAAACCATCCCCCTGTGCAACGCTCGACTTCAGCCGCCTGTTTATCCTTTGTGGGTCCGCGTGCAGCCCGTCGTTAGTATTCTGGTACACACCTCAACAAAGCCATTATCATAAAAACACACATTCACATGCAGATGGATTGCTCTTAGCCTCTTAGCTCCGCAGCTAATGGCGCTAGCCACTTAATTAAGGTCACTTATGGACAAACTCTGTTAGCGCGGACACTAATAAGTGCCGCCCAGACAATGGGCCTGAGTGTGCGTGTGTCTGAGGGTGTGTATGGTAATGATATTGCTGTAAAGCCTGACCTGCAGTCTCCATTATCACCAGCTTATTGAGTGGTTTGTTTTGCAGAGTGGCTCTCAGAGGTGGGTATCATTGAAATTTCACTAGATGGACAACTGGACACTTTAGAAAATGCATCACAATACATCGTGGGCTGAAGTGTGTGTCTGTGTGTGTTGGTGTGTGTGTGTGTGTGTGTATGTGTGTGTGTGTGGCCCAGTCGAGGGGCACCACAGACAGTAAACAGAGATAAAGTGTCTGCAGGTTTCTCACCAGAACCCATGTGGAAACTGAATATCCGGCACTGGGTTAATTTACGGCCCTCTGCTTTCCTCCTCTTCTCCCTCACTCCGTCGCTCCCGCTCTCCCTTCCGGAGCCTCTCCTCAAGTTGCCTCATCTAAAAACAATTAGTTCCCCCCCCCCCCCACCGTACCAGACTGACCAACCAGGCCGGTTAGAGAGCGTTATATACTGTGTGTGTGTGTGGTGTTGTCCCGCTGGGGAGCGTAACGTTGCCCTCCAACATCACCACACAGGATGCTTCCGAGGACTCGTGACCTCTGACCCTCAGCGGTAGAGGATGAGGGACGAGGGGAAGCAGAGGGGAGATGAGGGGGGAGGAGGGGAGGAGGGGAGAGGGGGGGGGGGGGAGACACACTGATGCCCTGACACGGCAGATTAGTGCAGAACACAGCAAATCACTGTTGGGCTCCGGTAAAACAGAAAGTGTTCAGATTTCCAAGTGACGGGAGCGACATCGGGAGGAATGACATGTAGATGAAAAAGAGAGAGAGGAAGACATATCACACGTGTCTGATCTCATCTGGTGCAAACATAGTGTAACACAATGATTTATAGTGATTGTACATCCTGCTGTTACTTACTGGAAATTGTGTCAGTTTAACGTAATGTAACGTTTTGTATCATTTCCTCTGTGATGGTTTCCTTTGTATGAGATAGTAACCAGATGTAACACAACACAGTGCAACACAACGTATGAGAACACAACACAACACTACTCAATACAAAACAAAACAACACAACACAATGCAACACAACGCTACAGGTTGTCTCTGTCTATCTATCTTTCTATCTATCTATCTATCTATCTATCTATCTATCTATC